>NC_138204.1:38843042-39061094 GCF_964194415.1 Vipera berus
GTCAAGAGGGAGGCCCACTTCCTCTCCATGTGAGGAGACCTGGCTTTGTATTCAAAGCTTCCTTAGCAATAGGATGGGAGACCACCCAGGTTAGGCCAGGAGGAGGGGGCAAGGGGATGGTGAAAGGGCAGCAGGGAAGGACTAAGGCAGGACTTCCCTCAGACCCTCCCTCTCCTTCCTTCCTTCCTTCCTTCCTTCCTTCCTTCCTTCCTTCCTTCCTTCCTTCCTTCCTTCCTTCCTTCCTTCCTTCCTTCCTTCCTTCCTTCCTAGAACAGAGTGGTAGGAAAATATTTGAGATGAGGGAGGGAGAAAACAGGCAAGAAATGCAGCTGGGGAAGTTGTCATCCTTCATGAGAAATGAAGAAATGAACCATCGCCTGGAAGTGGCCAGCACATGGCCCACTCCTCACAGCGCCGAGAGGCTGAGCCGGTGGCACAAATCTGAAGAGAAGCACAACGCTGCCCAGCCCTTAGCCTGCCTGAAGTAGGCAGGGCCATGTGCTGGCCACTTCCAGGCGATGGTGCATTTCTTCATTCCTCACAAAGGGTGATACCTCCCCAGCGTGCACCCAGGGGGCAGTACCGATGCGTCAGGGACCGGTCCCTCACTGTTTCCAGATGGCCTTGTGGAGCTAAGACTGAATGTATTTCAGCATAGATGACCACCACAAAATTGTACATTGGCTCCTGGCCGGCCTGGGCCAGAGCCAAGGCAGTGGGGGCCATTCCCTCACTGTTTCCAGGATGGCTTCGCGGGCCACATGAAACCACTTCACGGGCCGGATCTGGCCCCCAGGCATTGTGTTTGACATGTCTGTTCTATACCTTTTTATTCTTTCTGCACTGTTATTTTTCTTTCTCTTTGTTCTCTTTATTCTATATTGGTTATTGTTAGTTTTTATGTTGTCTTTAAATTACATACATATACACTATATATGTATATATGTGTGTGTATATAATGTGTGTATTTAATACACATATACAGTATATACAGTTGTGTGTGTGTTTATGTGTGTGTGTAAAGGCCACCTTTACCCCAGTTTTGAATATTTTTGAATATCTTATTACCTATTATATTACATATTATCTATTTTATTACCTATTTTCAACCTCATGGATTAACTCTGAGAAGTCCAGGCCCCATTATAAGAAAACAGAATACCAAGTTACCAATTGGCAGCAATGTGTTTTATTACAGCACAATCTAGGATTTAGGTGCCATTTATGCTGAAACCTCTGTTGCTTAAAACCTTTGTTTTGTTATAATTAATTGCAAGATCATTGTAATCAATAATCCCAAGGGAGACTAGGAATCTCTGTAATCCAGCAATTGTGAAGTAAGAATAATCAGCATAGAGTAGCAATGATATATTTTTTTTAAAAAAAATCCAGAATCTTTAAGGAAAAAAACTCATTGCTACTGACATTTGTAAACATGTCATTTATTAAAAAGTTAAATGAGAGTCACTAGAAACAATTAGGAAAACCTTACTTTCCATCTACCCTCTCATCTCTTTGTGTCTTTAAAAATTCCAAGTTCTAACCAACTATTGCTCAGAAAAGTAATTAAGTAACAACATTTATACCTGGTACAGATATTTTTTTCAAATATTAAGTAACTCATTTTGCTAATTGCCCATATCGTTGTTCCTTTGAAATATTACATACTATCATTCTATTGTAGTGTTCAGGATGGCTTAAAAATAAAACCTTGCAAAATATTTCAAGCAATACTAAAAAAAAACCTGAATAAAACCCAGATTTTCCAGATTGTGGACAACCATTTCATGAATACAAAGACTTTTTGAGATTTCTATAATTCAGGTTGTCATCTAGCACGCCCTCTGATTTTTGCAGCCAAGTTCGAGTAGACCTAATGCAGGCAAGTGCAGCAGATAAAACCAATTTAAATCGCTTGGTTTTGTGAAATTGTAGTGATTGTTCAGACAAAATACAGCATGCCAGGTCTTTCCTATGAATCGTTCTAATTTCTTTTTTCTTTTATTTGTAACCCATTTAGGATAGAAAAGTATTCCTTTGCCTTTGAGATTGGCCTTTTCAGAATATAATTATGCAAGCAGCATCCAGCTAGTGGAGACAAAGACAGGTTCAGTTCCCCTGTCTCTATGGTTTCTGCCTTCAAAGGAGCAGAGCTAATTGCTCTATGGTCTAATTGCTAGTCTAAGTTTAACCATCTGCTTGCTTGGAATGTTCATTTGCCTGCCCCTCTTTCACTACAACCAACAACCCCAGGTTTGCTTTCATATAATAATTCAAAAGATTGGAATTCTGTGGAAGCTGAAGGGATTTCTCCACATGCAAAAAAATAAAAAATAATCAGAAGCCAAATATTGGAAGTTTAGAGTACCCAATTTTTGGAGTAGTCTTATTTTCCCCTAGAGTGAATTGTCCAGTCTTGCAATCCAAGACTGCCTACATTCACTTTTGCTTGCCACCTTTTTCCTCCTTTTCCTTTCCTTTTACTCCAATCATGACCTACTAGCTTCTTAGCCCATTTCACTTTTCCCTGCCCCCTCTTCCAGTGAGTGTAAAAAACTCTGTATTTTTGTCCCTGTTTTTCCCCCCCTTCCAAATTCAGTTTATTAGTTACAAAGACAGACTGTAGGTTTAGGATATCATGTCCCAGGATACTATATAGTGTCTTCCTTCCCCATTCTCTCAGCCAAAGGTTGGCCATAAATGGACCTGCTCACCATTTGAATGTATTTTCCTAGCACATTCATAAATACTGTTCACAGGAAACCGTGTAATATTGTTGTTTTTACTTTAAAAAGAACTATTGGGAATTATTTTAATCTTTTGTTCCCATGTAAGTAGATATAAATTACATCTCCTATTCTTTTCACTCTGTACCCAGGGCCAGCAAAAGAATCCATTTTGTGCAAACTTGACAGAGATGGACTCTTTTATCCTAAAAATCTCTAGAGTTTAAATTCTCAGAAGTGGCTGAGATACTTCAGGATGTGCTGAAGAATAATAAGTGATCAAACATTCTGCTGACCATGAGAAAGAGATCTGGCTCCTTTTTATTGCCTTGTAAGCAATCTGTAAATGAGGTTATGTCAGAATGATGCCTTTCATACTCACAACAAAGAGCACTACAGTTAAAGTTCTTTTCCTCATGTTCATAGCTTGCTTGAAAGGTAACCCCATTTGGCATCTGATAGACTTCATGCAGTTGAAGAATAAGTAAGGTCTGCAGAATATTACTAGGATTCTTTTTGTATAATGCACAGTAGAGTTAAGCTGTCTCTTCTGTACCATATAGGATAGCACCATACATTCTGCTCCTTATATTGATTAATGGTGGAATTAACCTCTTTTAATATTTTTGCAGTATGCTCTGATCTAAGGTCATCTGACCAGAGATGAATTGCCATTTTCCAGATTGATTAGCTATGATTAGTGCAAAGCAGAAATTTGAGACTTATCAGGAGATATTGCTACCTGAATGGAAGACAGGTGTCCATTCCCAAAATCATACAATGTTCCCAGAAGAGAAGATTTCTATTAATAATGATCTGAAGATTTTTCACATACTGAAAATTGAAGGGTCAGTCTATAATAACCAAAAGGATTTGTATTTGGTCTAGTGCAATTCTTTTTGCTAGTATAAGTAAATGTTGAATTATATTCAATAATAATAATAATAATAATAATAATAATAATAATAATAATAATAATAATAATAATAAAGTTGGAAGGGAACTTGGAGGTCATCTAGTCCCACCCCCTGCTCAGGCAGGAAACCCTGTACCATTTCAGACAAATGACTGTCCAGTCTCTTCTTAAAAACTTCCAGTGTTGGAGCATTCACCGGTTCTGAAGGCAGGTTGTTCCACTGGTTAATTCTTCTAACTGTCAGGAAGTTTCTCCTTAGTTCTAGGTTGCTTCTCTCCTTGATTAGTTTTCATCCATTGCTTCTTGTCCTGCCTTCAGGTGCTTTGGAGAACAGCTTGACTCCCTCTTCTTTGTGGCAATCTATGAGATATTGGAACACTGCTATCATATCACACCTAGTTGTTGTCTTCATTAAACTACACATACCCAATTCCAGCAACTGTTCCTTATATTTTTTAGACTCCAGTCCCTAATCACCTTTGTTGCTCTTCTCTGTACTCTATGCTCAGGATATCCCCAGTAATTTAATTACTTTTTATTTAACAATATGTGTTTCCCTGAAACATGATCCTGTGTCCGCAGATTTTATAAATGTTCAATACTGAATTTTGATATAAATATGGAAGTAGAAGAAAGTTCCTAATAATATAAATATGCTTACTTTAGTTGTTTGTACTGCATATTACCAATTGAAAAAAATATTATTGATGTAGAACTAAACCTTCTTTTGCAATGAAATTGACTCCCTAAGGTTGGTATTCAATAGCTTTAATTGAGAGTAATTTGTTTATAGAAAATAAGACACTAATGTTAAAGATGTTTTTTATGTAGCATTTCAAGCTGAAGACAATTGTTTGACATGTAATGTAGGGTCACTACAATTCCCATTTCTCTCCTGTGCTGACTTTTCATGGAATGCCTTTGTCCTGGACCATTTTACTTTCATTGAACAGGTAGCTGTGTACAGCTTGTCTTTGCCTTGTCTGCAGGATCCTCTCTTCCAATAAGCAATATGTTAAACTAGGCAAGGCAATATTATCTGCAGAATTGAGGTCATAGAATTGCATTTTATCATTTCATCCCAGGGAAGAGAATCATTGATTTGATATGCTCAGCTACCTTTTCACAAATATCTCTCTCCTTCTGCAAATAGTGAGCTTAAATTATGTTCATAATTTCCTGTGTGTATTTATATTTCTAAGAAGGTCTTGAAAATACTTTAATATGGTATTCCATTTGTATCAGATATTTCTGACTATAAAGCCCCATTCAGAAGAGTGCTTTTGTGACCAGAACAGATAGCACACATCTTAAGTATTCATTATTCATATTTTTTTTTCACTTACCTTGCTATGAACATTTATCTTCTTCACAACAGCTTTCTCCACTCTGGTGCCTTCCAGTTATGTTGGACTTTAACTCTTATAACATTTTAGTCTAACCCATATAGAATATATCAGATTGAGGAAGGGTGCTTTAAAATGCTGCTCAATGTGTCACCAGCAGTGTGCTTTATGGATCAAGCCAGATGAGATTTCTTGAAGGTGGAGGCTACTGTATATAAGGCATCAACTGTGGTGCACAAGCATCTAGTGTACATTCTCAGAGATGGTGACAATTCCCCTAAGGAGAAACAGAGGGTGAAGACAGGTCTTGATGAAATGGAGGCTTTGACTAGTTTCTTTGTTCTTGAACTACATTAGGAATTATATTAAATCAAAGATGGACAGTTTTTTCCCTTTATTAAAGGACTTATTTTACCTATAATTTACTTCCTACAGCAGTCTCAAGGCAACTGACAAATATTTCAGTAGTCTGCAGTAGTTCCAATAACAACTAACATACTACAGGAAATAGTAATCACAGCAATAAATTGAATAACAGATCAAAGAAAATGAAACTCTTTTTCTTTCTTTAAATCTGGGAAGAATATATTAAAAAATGGAGGTGTTGGATTGATATCTTACCAGGTTTCTTTCCAAGCTGGGAATAAAGAACACAGATGAAGTTTATTCTGAGAGCACAATATTCAATCAGCTATTGGAGCTACTACACTAGGTCTCCTCCAAAAGTCCTTTATATAGAAAAAACTTTGCCTCTCTTCCTTGAAAGCACATGAAAGTGCATTCTCTAGGTTTGATCTAATAGTTAAGGCACTGGGTTAGAAACCAGGAGACTGAACCAGTCCCACCTTAGCCATGAAAGCCAGCTGGGTGACCTTGGGGCCAATCTCTCTCAGCCCAATTCATCTTTCAGGGGTTGTTATTGTGAAAAAAGTAGGAGAAGAAAGAGTATTAGATATGTTCTCTGCCTTGAGTTGTTTATAAAAAAAATAAATAAAGATGGGACACTCACAGACACACACATTCATTCCAAGAATGTGCACTTAGCCAGCATTCTAAGAGGCAACACTTTGCAGTCAGGCATTGTGCTAAATTGTGATTTCCTTTTTTAGTAGTAATCTCTTTGAGGAAAGATCTTTTTTCTTATTTGATCGAAGAGATCATGGGTTAAGATCAGACAGGGAGAAATGTTTACCTTTTCTTTGGTGTTTCCTGTTGCCTTTTGATCTTTGTCTAAAATCTATTCTTATTTGTAATTCTGAGCCTTTTGTCCTGATTATGGTAAGAAGAATGTGTGGCAAAGAATGTGTTACAAGGAAGAACTTGTTACAAAGAGCAGCTCTCAACTGCTTAAGAGGAATTGTTAGAAACCAGTTCTCATTGACTGCCAGCTAAGCTAGCTGTGATGAAGGGAAACTGCAGTTTCCTTATGAATAAGCCACATCTGCACCCAATGTGTGTTTACAGGTCCAGCGCCTAATGAGCATAAAGCTACTTTTCTTTTCTTTTTTTTTAGAGAGGGAGGGAGGGAGAGAAAGAGATAGAGAGTGGAGGTTGGAGAAGCAGTGTGAGAGAGATGGCAGGCAATGGAGACTGGCAAGTAGAAAACTAAAGACTAGGAAGCTGCTGGATTACCTTTATTGGTCCTGCACAAACAAGCTCCCTCAATCTTCTAAACTGTCTGGCCTTGAAACAATGTACTACCCAGGCAGAGATTAGAGCTGGTTTCTCAAGCTGGAAAGTCAGTAGGGAAAAAAGGGAACCAAATAACTACACCTGGTAAAAGCTTCTTAGAATCCACATTGGAGGCTGAAAGGCTTATGAAGACAGTTGGTGAGATAGTAAGGCTTAAACTACGGACTTTTTGGTTAGGCATTTTACTTGAGTTCTCAGTGTGGACTGCTTAGGCTCCAGTCTTTTTTTGTTGTTCTTGTTTCCAAACCTGTCTCTGAGTGTTCAGGGGACTGAAGAGAATCAATTCACCAACTTCTCTATAGTTTTACAGTCCCCCCAAAAGTGCTTTTTGTTACTCACTAGTCAGTTTCTTACCTCTCTATTTATTCCAACCTACAGCCATGCTCCTGCCCATCCTACCTTAGGCAAGAGCCAGGTGCTTAGTGACAATAGAATGAACCTTGAAGTCAATGATTTTCATTATAATAACTCTTCTGGGGCTATATAATCCAAAGATAAAGTCATGCCATCCATGTTACTTTTTTTTCAATGGGCTGCATTTCAATAGAAATATATGCAAGTAGTATTTTCCCCACTAGAAAGTGTATTGATAAGCTCACTAGGCTGTAAAAGTTAGCTTGACCAAGGTGCTATAATTACCACTGGTGCATCTGCTTTTACTTGCATTGAATAATTTTGAAGGGAACGTGGGGCACTGGGAATGAGGGAATGGACATTGGGAATGAAAGAATGGACATCTGTAGGCTCTTCAATTGCCCATAATGATTTGAAACTTTGGAGTGGTACATAAAACATCAGGTTTTTTTAACTCATTCACCCAATTGATTATCAATTGAAGGAAAGACTAGAAAGCTCATATATATTTAAATAGAAAATTGAGTCCACTAAAATATTTCTATTTTTTTACTTTGTATACCACATAGTATAAACCATACTCAATGAGTAGCCCTCAATGGCACTACATCCACATGGAGAGAAGTAAGCAGTGGGGTACCACAAGATTCTGTCTTAGAACCAGTACTCTTTAACATCTTTACAATCAGGAAAAATCAAAGGCACAAGTACAGATTTGACAAGACCTGGCTTAAAAACAGTAACTGTGAGAGGGATATTCAAGTCCTAGTGGATAAATCACTTGACTATGAGCCAGCAGTGTGCAGCAGCAGCAGCCAAAAAAGCTAATACAATCCTGGGTTGTATAAACAGAGGCATAGAATCAGGATCACGTGATGTATTAGTACCATTTTATAAAACCCTAGTAAGACCACACCTGGAATATTGCAGCCAATTTTGTCACCATATCACAAAAAAGATGTTGAGAGTTTGGAAAAAAATCAGAGAAGAGCAACTAAGATGATCAAAGGCCTGGAGACTAAAACATATGAAGAATGACTGCGGGATTTGGGTTTGGTTAGTCTAAAGAAAAGAAGAAATAGGGAAGACACGATAACAGTATTCCAGTATCTGAGGGGCTGCCACAAAGAAGAGGGGGGGTCACATTATTCACCAAAGCTCCAGAAGGCAGGACGAGAAACAATGGTTAGAAACTGATCAAAGAGAGAAGCAACTTGGAATTAAGGAGAAACTTCCTGATAGTGAGGACAATTAACCAGTGGAACAGCTTGCCTCCAGAAATTGTAGTCACTCCATCACTGGAGATTTTAAAGAAGAGGTTAGACTGTCACTTGTCTGAGATGGTATAGGTCCTCCTGCTTGAGAAGGGGGCTGGACTAGAAGACCTTCATTCTATTCTATTCTATTCTATTCTATTCTATTCTATTCTATTCTATTCTATTCTATTCTATTCTATTCTATTCTATTCTATTCTATTCTATTCTATTCTATTCTATTCTATTCTATTCTATTCCATTCCATTCCATTCCATTCCATTCCATTCCATTCTAATGTCACTAGAGAGGAAGGGATAAGAGACTTCATGATAATGTGACTGTATTTTCTCAATTTCCAATTTTCTCATAGTATTATGCAACAGTTATCTATCACATACACCCAGTAAACAATTGGCATTATTTCTTTTCCTGTAGTATGCACACCAAAATATAAGTTCTTTTCTTTGTTTAACTAATGCTCTAAGCAGGATAGATAAAAGAAAACAAGGGCTGGTGAATAAAAGAACAATACTGGTCATTCCAACTTCTATTGTGTTACTTTGTGAAATTAGCCAATGAAAATAAGGCTTGATGAATATAAGAACAATGCTGTTCATTCTAACTTCTAATATTTTTTATGTTGTGAAATTAGCCAAAGACTATTGTGCTGACCCAATATTATGTTTTGTGACATATTGAAGTATTCCATAGATTGTATTGCAGTACACCCTACATACAGTATATTTAACATGTTTTCCTGTTTTCTCGTATACTAATTGATATTAAGATACATACACATGCATTTAAAATCTTAAATGCTTCTTTGGGGAGCAGTTCAAGGCTTCTATTTAAATTTCTCTTTGTCATGAAATAATTTCCCAGTGCTATGTTTTCTAAACTGCATTGAGAGAAACAAAGCAATGGGTTTTGAGGATTGGTTCCAACAGACAGAAGTCTGGCAGAATTGCAGGTTTAACCTCATTTTATTTTCTGAGTATTTAGAGATTGCTTTCATGCCTAGCAAACATATGAGAAGAATATAGATTTTTTCCTGAGTATACTGAACTCAGAAGCAATAAGTGACCACTAAAGTTGAACTCTACAGCTGCATGCATAGATAAATTATTATTTCTCTTATCCTACCTCTTGTACAGGAATAGTGGTATAAAATGGTTTTATATCAACAGAAAGAATGAACAGCTATTCAAGTAAAACTGACCAATAAAGTCAAAATAGGAAGACTATTCCCAAATTACTCCCCTTTACAGAAATCATGATGTAGTGCTACACTTCTTTGCCCATCTGCAACCCGCAGCATAGAAAGCAAAACATAAGGGATTTGACAGAGATTTGATTGAAAATGATCTGTTTTCTTTGCAGACGTTTGCCCATTTGCCTACAAAAAACATCATCTATACACCTAGATTCCATATTGATTCAGTAATGGGAGAAGGAAAGATAGAAGAGAAAGGCAAAGTCTGTTTTAATATTTTATTTTTGCACCTTTAATATAATTTAATATTATAATATTTATATTGTTAATTTAATATTATGCAGGGATACCAAAACAACTTTTGCCTAAGTGCGTCATTGAGTAGGGCAAGAATATGAGTTGCTGCATATCAACAAAATGCATGGTCACTGCACAAAGTCACTTCATAGACGATACAAGATAAATTATCACAAAGCATGCAGATACCATAAAGTTGAACTTTATACTGAAATTAGAGGAGTTTTTATCAATAGGAGTTGCTAAAGATCAACATGCTCTATATCAAGGTTTCCCAAAGTTGTCACTATCAACCCCCAAAGATTGATGGGACTATCCAAGTGGGTCACTGTTACTATTTTTATTATTTGTAGTATTTTTTAATAAATATTGCTTTACCTAATTGTATTATTTGTATTACTATTAGGTAAAATAATATTTATTAAATTGTTTTCATATAAGAATTAATTGGGATGGGGCTGATGAACAATATGAAACTTCATAAAGAGATTGATGACCTGAAGAGTTTGGGGATCTGTGCTCTAAGTAATGGCTGTCCAGACTTACACAGTTTAAACAGACTAGGAAAAAGATATTTTTTGTGATGTTCCAAGAGCAGCCAAATATAACAACAAATTTGGTTAATTAGATAAGTGTGTATGGTTGTAAAAGCAGATTATTTTTAAGTCTCAACAAACAATAGAACAGGAATGAAATAATTTCACAAGCACAAAACTCAATATAGTTTGGCCATCATTAGTTTAACAGAACTGTAACAATTATTCTGCATGAAGAAAACTTATGGCTGTTCATCATTAAATAATATAGATTTAATTTACAAATTAAAAACCCAAAATGCAGTTCTTTCCCATATCTATATGAAATGATGGAAGTATCCAATTTAGATGCACTATTCATTATATTATATTTTGTCATGTTTCTTCAACAGATTCACTGGTTTTCAAGTGCCATTTTATTCAGGTAACCGCTTCAGATTTGATTTCCCCCCCAAGCAGCTGTCTTCAGATTCTCCAAATACTTATTATATTTCAACTATAGCTGAAATGGGAGATATGTCAGATTCCTATTTCATACAATTTCTCTCCCCACTCTCAAAAGGAGAATTTTTAAAAATTATATACTCTGAAATCCCACAGTTCATTCTTATAACTGAACATAAGTAGAATAGTTGAAATAAATTGCCTGGATGGATTCTGGATTCCATTCTAAGTTCTTCAAATGAAGAGTGAGCTTTCCCTGTAATGGTTATTTAGACAACCTTCATATAAACAAAGAACAAATGCACATACACAAACATATATTAAAACATAAAAGAAAAGATCCCCGTTGTACAGAGCACAGCTGAGCACTAATGTCATGTTTTAGCTTTTGTTTGTTTTTTGTGTTCCAATTTTATTATTTTTTACAAATAGCTGAAGTTAGCAAACATATCCAACACTCCTTCCTCTTCTTATTTTTCCCCCCACAACAACAACCCTGTGGGGTTGAATGGACTGAGAGAAAGCAAATGGCCCAAAGTCACTCAACTGGCTTTCATAGTTAAGGCCATGGTCATAGTTAAGAACTCATGGTCTCCTGCTTTCTAGCTGCTGTCATAATCACTAGACCAGGGGTGTCAAACTGCTGGCCCATGGGCCGGACATGTCACAAGGAAACCATCCCCACCCCATTGCCAGCAATGGGGAAAAAGCTCCGATACGTTGCACAATATCACGTGACATCATGAGTTTGATATGTTTGCACTAGACCAAACTGTTTCCACTGTTGAAAAAACACTCACAACTCATTAATGAAAAATCAGTTCTATTATCTATTCTTTATTATATGAAATGAGAAAGCAATTTCATATTTCAAATAAATCTGATATCAACAAATATATCTGGAAGACAATTAGAATGCAGGTGGTGGATAACATGTCTCATGAGTGAACTGTGGTTATTTATCCTCAATATTGCACTGCAGAGCTGAAAATGCTTAAGGGATTTGGGGGCATTTGAGGGGAGAAGGGTGATGATCTTCACTACTCTTATTGTTTCTGCAGATTGACATTCAGTGATCATGTTTTCAAGTGATCAGGTCCCTCTTGGAAAGGGGGGCAGGTGCAGGACTATTCTCAGCATGTGTTACACAAGTCATTTGCTTTCCTTTGGAGTTGGATTACTCACCCTTTTGAGGTGACTGAGATGCATCTGAGCTCTGTTATATGGGAGAAATTTGAGCCAGCTGATCCTGCAAAATGTGACAGGATCCTCACAGCTGTGAGCTCAGCCGGCTGTGTTGCTTATTAATCAAGGTGCCCTAGTTGATCAAAATCTCCTGGGAGGTGGAATGTGGTTGGGTCCAAGCAGTGGTTAACATCTCTTTGCAGGAGGGGATAGTATCACTTGCCTTGAAAGGTGTCCCTTTCTCTAATCTTTTTCTAGCCTCTGTATCCAGGAGTGTACTGTATATGCTTGTACTATTTCCTCAGAGACTGTTTAAAGGTTTCCTTTCATGAAAGACTGTTTGTTAGAGATCAGCGTCCTCAGAACTAAGCATCACAAAACAGTACAATAGTAATGAATAACTGTCTATTAAACTGTCTAAAGAGGAAAGAGGCATTGGAATGCCAAGCAGAGATCTGCAAAAAAAAAATATTGACACATCCAATTGGGTTTCTCTGGAAGAAAAACTGGTTGTTAGAGGTTGCTTTAGAAACCATTGAACTGGGAGAAACGTGTCAACATTAATCCATATAAATGATTGATTCTAGAAAATGACTTAAACACCTAAATTGTTAATTAAAAAAACTACCCTTAGGTTTCATGCCATCTAGGCAGAAAACATTTCTACAGTGACCTCTTCTATATCACTGCTTAAGATAGGTATAGTATAGGTGGTACGTTGCTCAATAGTAGTAACTGTGAGAGGGATCTCGGAGTCTTAGTAGACAATCACTTCAATATGAGCCAGCAGTGTGCTGCAGCTGCCAAAAAAGCCAACACAGTGCTAGGCTGCATTAACAGAGGGATAGAATCAAGATCAAGTGAAGTACTAATACCACTTTACAATGCTTTGGTAAGGCCACACCTGGAATACTGCATCCAGTTTTGGTCACCACGATGTAAAAAAGATGTCGAGACTCTAGAAAGGGTACAGAGAAGAGCAACAAAGACGATTAGGGGGCTGGAGGCTAAAACATATAGGGAACGGTTGCTGGAATTGGGTATGTGTAGTTTAATGACGCAGTGGCTCAGTGGGTTAGGATGCTGAGCTTGTCGATCAGAAGGTCGGCAGTTTGGCGGGTCAAATCCCGAGTGCCGCATAACAGAGTGAGCACCTGTTACTCGTCCCAGCTTCTGCCAACCTTGCAGTTCGAAAGCATGTAAAAATGCAAGTAGAAAAATAGGGACCACTCCGGTGGGAAGGTAACAGCGTTCCGTGCGCCTTTGGCGTCTAGTCATGCCGGCCACATGACCACAGAGACGTCCTCAGACAAGCGCTGGTTCTTCAGCTTTGAAACGGAGATGAGCACCGCCCCCTAGAGTTGGAAACGACTAGCACACATGTGCGGGGGAACCTTTACCTTTACCTTTAGTTTAATGAAGAGAAGGGTGAGGGGTGACATGATAGCAGTGTTCTAATATCTCAGGGGCTACCACAAAGAAGAGGGAGTCAAGCTATTCTCCAAAGCACCTGAAAGCAGGACAAGAAGCAACGGATGGAAACTAGTCAAGGAGAGAAGCAACCTAGAACTAAGGAGAAACTTCCTGACAGCTAGAACAATTAACCAGTGGAACAACCTGCCTCCAGAGGTGGTGAATGCTCCAACACTGGAGGTTTTTAAGAAGAGACTGGACAGCCATTTGTCTGAAATGATATAAGGTTTCCTGCCTGAGCAGGGGGTTGGACTAGATGACCTCCAAGGTTCCTTCCAACATCATCATCATCATCATCATCATCATCATCATCATCATCATCATTATTATTATTATTATTATTATTATTATTATTATTATTATTATTATTATTATTATTATTATTATTATTATTATTATTATTATTATTATTATTATGCCTCAATATATTTCATCCAAATCTCTTTTCTGGATGTTATGAAACACTAATGCTTTAATGAGTACTCTATTAATGTTTAATCAGTAATATGCTTTTAAATTCTCAAATCTGTTAACTCACTTCTTATGTAACTTAAGCAGCAAAAATACATAAATATTTAACAATAATTTGATCTGCTTTGCATTTCACAACCTTTAATTCTGAAAATCAGAATCTGGCAATATTTATTTTGAACTGCAGACTGCAATTTTGTACATGTTTAACCAAAAGGAAAATAAACAATTATTATATGTTATTGGACCACTAAGATATTTTTATTTTTACTTAAAATTCTAAAGAAGTTGCATGTATCATAGTAGCATCTATGATATCCAGCATGCAAAAATAGGAGCACTGGCTCAATTATCTATTTGGTCTGTTTGTGCACTAGGAACCTTGTCTCTTCCTTTAAAATTCTGTTGGAAACAATAGGTTATTTTCTTGAACAATAATGAAAGAACAAAAAATGCAGAGCATCACTGCAACTGAAGGCAAGCTATACAAGAAGATGCCTATAACAACGTAGAAGTGATAAACATATATGTATATTTTATTGAGCGTTCATACCATATTGATCCAAACGTTACTCCAAAATTAAGGGGGTGGATAGTGTGTGCATGTGTGTCTTTGAGTCAGTTTTGAGTCCTGGTGACTGCTTCAACAAGTCCATGCAGTTTTCTCGGTGAGATTTTTCTCAAGTGATTTGCCATTGCCTGCTTCCAAGGGCTGAGAGAGACTGATTGCCTCAAGATTACCCAACTGGCCTTTTGCCTAACGTGGGACCAGAACTCACAGCTTCTCATTTTCTAGCCTGGTGCCTTAACCACCACACCACAACCTACATGTTATTTATTTACATCCTCCTAAACTTATTACTGATGGGCTTTTTCCAGAGCATGTTTAATTCTCTCCCTTCTCCATTTATGGGTGGCAAATATAAAGGAATCCTTGTGGTGCTTAGGCAGTACCCTTGTGCCACCAGTGAGGCTGAAACCCTAAACATGTTTTTTTAAGATGTAAATTCTAAGCAGAACTAAGCTATCAGTTAATTTGCCCTCTAATAGAAACACTGCCTGGCTGCCCCAATTAGCATTATTTAAAAGTTTTCTTAAATGATAGGTGTCCTGCAATCACCTTTTTAATTGCTAAATTTTGTGCTTTAGCCAGAAGACTGCATCAGATTTGTTAATAGAAGTACAAAAAGTACAACTTGGAAAATTAAATTTCTGGATGGTATTCAGATTATTTTAACTTATACTGGTCTTGAGTCATAATAAAACTACTACTACTTTGAGATACATATGGGTAGAAATTGGATAAATAATTTACATGGTTATTTCTTAAAAGTCAAGCAGATGAAGCACTGTATGAAGGCTACTGTAAAATCATCTGAGAATACTATAAATGATCACTTTCACTTTCATTAATTTTAATTAATAAATACAGTCCCTCATCTTTATTATCTTTTATAGACACTCTTTGAAGTGGTTTCTTATCATATTTAGATAGGAAACAGACATAGTTTATACAGTAATGTAATACCTAAATTAGGTTTAAAGACATTCACTTAAAAAAACGGGGGGGGGGGAATGCCAACCTTAATTTTATGCTTTGTGTCAATATCACACCTACAGTTTTTACCCATTGTTACTGTTGCACACTCCTACTACATTACAGTCCCATGTATTCTCCTAATCCAGTAGATAATTTATGCTGATATGGCAATCTAACAGCAGCACCATCTGAAAGTCAACAATCTGCTGGATCAAATTTTAGCTCTAATCATAGACTTTGCAGCTCTGTATTATGATGGCTGTGATCTATTATAATCTGCAAGGCTTGTGGTACAAATTACACAATTGGTAATTATATATACTAAGAGATGTTTGCTGAGCCCAGGATTAAATTGCCTTAAAGCTTAGTATTTTACCTTACATTACAGTGGAGTTATTTATAGAAGAATCATTTTGTTTTGTCAGTTACTATTTTGTTTAAGAATGCCTTTAAATTTGATAACATCGTTATTTTAGAAACCAAAATCAAAATTAAACATCCCTAGGAATATAAAATAAATATAAATAATAGAATTGCAGAAGCCCTGGTAAAATATAAAGAATATCAATAAAATGTAAAAGCAGGAATAAAAATAAATCATTGTACAGTAAAATGATATTATTATTTGGCTTGACAGGTAAAATAGAATATGGTTGGTGCTCAGGTGAAGTTATCAGAAAAGGAATGGGGTATCCTATCTCAGGGAGCTACCAGCCATCTAATCTCCAAAGATAAGGCTACCCAGAGAATGGCCATCAGAAATGGTCTTGATATCAGGGCATCTTCTTAAAGGAATCTTCTTAAAGGAATAGGAAAGTTTTTGTAAGTGGTAAACTTGGGATAAACTTGTTTAGACTTGGGTGTTGAAAACTGATGATTTTATCTCTGAGTAAGCATTTTTTATCGCTTAATGAAAGGCATTAGGAGTATGTTTCATTCTATAACTTTACTGAAACTTCTAGAACAACTATTTTGTGATTTTGTGTTATTGTACCAAGTAACTCCCCTTCATGGATTACTGCCTTGTTGTGGCGAAGGGGCTTGTATAATTCAATGAAGCTATGAGCTATGCCGTACAGGGCCACCCAAGATGGACAGGTCATAGCAGAGAGTTCTGACAAAATGTGATCCATTGGAGAAGGAAATGGCAACCCACCCCAGTATCTTTGCCATGAAAACCCTATGGACAGTAAAAGGTAAGGGTAAAGGTTCCCCTGCACATGTGTGCTAGTCGTTTCCAACTCTAGGGGCCGGTGCTCATCTCCATTTCAAAGCCAAAGACCCAGCGCTTGTCCGAGGATGTCTCCGTGGTCATGTGGCTGGCATGACTAGACACCAAAGGTGCACGGAACGCTGTTACCTTCCCACCGTAGTGGTCCCTATTTTTCTACTTGCATTTTTATGTGCTTTTGAACTGCTAGGTTGGCAGAAGCTGGGACAAGTAACAGGCGCTCACTCTGTTAGGCAGCATTCGGGATTCAACCTGCCAAACTGCTGATCTTCTGATCGACAAGCTCAGCGTCCTAACCCACTGAGCCACCGCATCCCTCTATGTACAGTACCAAAAGGCAAAACGATATGACGCTGGAAGATGTCCAATATGCTACTGGGGAAGAGCAGAGGGCTAGTACTAGTAGCACCAGAAAGAATGAAGCAACTGGGCCAAAGCTGAAAGGACATTCAGCTGTGGATGTATCTGGTGGGGAAAGGAAAGTCCGATGCTATAAAGATTTTTTCTCTATAGGAACCTGGAATGTAAGATCCATGAATCAAGGAAAGCTGGACATGGTCAAACAAGAGATGACAAGACTGAACATCGACATCTTAGGAATCAGTGAACTAAAATGGACAGGAATGGGTGAATTTAATTCAGATGACCATCAGGTATACTACTGCGGGCAAGAATCCCTCAGAAGAAATGGAGTAGCCTTCATAGTCAATAAAAGAGTAGGAAAAGCAATACTGGGATACAATCCCCAAAATGACAGAATGATCTCTGTTCGAATACAAGGCAAACCATTCAATATCACAGTAGTCCAAGTCTATGCCCCAACCACTGGTGCTGAATAGGATGAAACTGACTGGTTCTACGAAGCCCTACAGCACGTTATAGAACTAACACCAAAAAATGATGTCCTTATCATCATGGGGGATTAGAATGCTAAAGTAGGAAGCCAAAAGATAACTGGAATAACAGGCAAGTTTGGCCTTGGAGTACAAAATAAAGCAGGGCACAGGCTGATAGAATTTTGTCAAGAAAATACAATGGTCATAGCAAACACTCTTTTTTATTGAAAAGTTTTACAGTACATTTTTGAATACAAAACCCCTCCCCTCCCCTCTCCCCAAACCTCCCCAACTCTCCCCTCCCCTCCCCCTCCCCGACTTCCCAGAGCTAAATACAGGGTATAAAAATACAAACAAACATAATCTAAAATATGCAAACAACAATAAAATATTAAATTCTATTGCACTTTAACTCTTAATAAAATAACTACAAGCTAATTATACATCATATAAATCCACTACTTATTCAAATGCTAAGTGAAACTTTTTAGTCCCATATTTATTCTGGATATAATCAATCCATCTTCTCCACTCCACAATGTATCTCTGTTGTGATTGGTCTTTCAAATACGCTGAGATCTTTGCCATTTCCGCCAAGTTGGAAACTTTTAAAGTCCATTCTTCTATAGTCGGCAGTTCTTCCTTCTTCCAATATTGCGCTACTAAAAGTCTCGCTGCCGTAATTAAATTCGACATCAACTTAGTGTCCACAATGGTAGTATCTGTGATAATACCCAATAAAAACAGTTGCGGACAAAACTTTAAGTCATAGCAAACACTCTTTTCCAACAACCCAAGAGATGGCTCTACACATGGACATCACCAGACGGTCAACACAGAAATCAGATTGACTATGTGCTCTGCAGCCAAAGATGGAGAAGCTCTATACAGTCAGTAAAAACAAGACCAGGAGCTGACTGTGGCTCAGACCATGAGCTTCTAGTTGCAATGTTTAGGCTTAAACTGAAGAAAGTAGGGAAAAGCACTAGGCCACTCAGGTATGAATTAAATCATATCCCTGACGACTATACAGTAGAGGTGACAAATAGATTTAAAGAATTAGATTTGATAGACAGAATGCCTGAAGAACTATGGACCGAGGTTAGCAACATTGTAAAAGAGGTAGCAACTAAAAACATCCCAAAGAAAAAGAAATGCAAGGAAGCAAAATGGCTGCCTGAGGAAGCTTTGCAAATAGCTGAGGAAAGGAGGGAAGAGAAAGGCAAGGGAGAAAAAGAAAGATACACCCAATTGAATGTAGAATTCCAGAGAATAGCTAGAAGAGATAAGAATGCCTTCTTAAATGAACAGTGCAGAGAAATAGAAGAAAACAATAGAATAGGGAGGACCAGAGATCTCTTGAAGAAAATTGGAGAGATGAAGGGAACATTTCATGCAAAAATGGGCATGATAAAGGACCAAAATGACAGGGACCTAACAGAGGCAGAAGAGATTAAGAAGAAGTGGAAAAATTACACAGAAGAACTACTGTATACAAGAATGAGCTTAACATCCCTGATAACCACGATGAGGTGGTCACTGACCTTGAGCCAGATTCTTAGAATGTGAAGTGAAGTGAGCCTTAGGAAAACTGAGCAACAACAAAGCTAGTGGAGGTGACAGTATTCCAGCTGAGCTATTCAAAATCTTAAAAGACGATGCAGTAAAAGTGCTACACTCAATTTGCCAGCAAATTTGGAAAATTCAACAGTGGCCACAGGAATGGAAAAGATCAGTTTACATTCCAATTCCAAAGAAAGGCAGTGCCAAACAATGTTCAAACTATCGCACCATTGCACTCCTTTCTCATGCTAGTAGTTATGCTTAAAATCCTACATGCTAGACTCCAGCAGTATGTGGATCGAGAACTACCAGAAGTACAGGCAGGATTTCGAAGAGGCAGAGGAACTAGAGATCAAATTGCCAACATACGCTGGATCATGGAGAAAGCTAGGAAGTTCCAGAAAAACATCTACTTCTGCTTCATTGACTATGCTAAAGCCTTTGATTGTGTAGATCACAACAAACTGTAGCAAGTTCTTAAAGAGATGGGCGTACCAGACCATCTTATTTGTCTCTTGAGAAACCTATATGCGGGTCAAGAAGTAACAGTGAGAACTGGACACGGAACTACTGATTGGTTCAAAATTGGGAAAGGAGTCCGGCAAGGCTGTATACTGTCGCCCTGCCTATTTAACTTATATGCAGAGCACATCATGAGAAAAGAAGGGCTAGATGAATCAAAAGTTGGAATTAAGATTGCCAGGAGAAATATTAACAACTGAAGATATGCAGATGATACCACTCTAATGGCAGAAAGTGAAGAAGAACTAAAGAGCCTCTTGTTGCGGGTGAAGAAGGAGAGTGCAAAAGTTGGGTTGAAACTTAACATTAAGAAAACCAAGATCATGGCATCTGGCCCTCTCAATTCCTGGCAAATAGATGGGGAAGAAATGGAGGTAGTGACAGATTTTATTTTCCTGGGCTCCAAGATCACCGCAGATGGGGACTGCAGCCAAGTAATTAAAAGACTCTTGCTTCTGGGGAGGAAAGCAATGACAAATCTAGACAGCACACTAAAAAGCAGAGACATCACCCCGCCAACAAAAGTGCGTATAATCAAGGCTATGGTCTTCCCAGTTGCAATGTATGGCAGTGAAAGGTGGACCATAAGAAAGACTGAGCACCAAAGAATTGAGGCCTTTGAACTATGGTGCTGGAGAAGACTCCTCCGAGTCCCTTGGACTTCAAGGCAATCAAACCGGTCACTCCTAGAGGAGATCAACCCTTACTGCTCTTTAGAAGGCCAGATCCTGAAGTTGAAACTCAAATACTTTGGCCACCTAATGAGAAGGAAGGACTCACTGGAGAAGAGCGTAATGCTGGGAAAGATTGAGGGCAATAGAAGAAGGGGACAACAGAGAATGAGGTGGCTGGATGGAGTCACTGAAGCAGTAGGCGTGAGCTTAAATGGACTCCAGAAGATGGTAGAGGACAGGAAGGCCTGGAGGAACATTGTCCATGGGGTCGTGATGGGTCAGACATGACTTTGCAGCTAACCACAACAAAACCAAGTAACTGTTATTGTTTTTTATCATTTTGTTCTGCACGTAGTTATGTACAAACAAAATAATGCTATGATTTCACTTACTGCTGATTCCAGTAAGTCTGAAGAACTACAACATATATAAGCAGACCACAAATATTGAGTAAGACTTTCATTGTTGTTTTCTGATTATCAAGCAATATTATGATTTTATAATTTTCACAAATACCAAATTTTTATCCAAGGAAATAGTGTTATTTTTTTCTGTAATGAAAAAACCAGAATGAATGCTGTAATATATTTCTGCATATATCAAAGCAATAGTGATACATATTTATAGGCCATGCTGAAATGAAAAGAAACAGATTTTTGCCATACTTTGAACCAATAATTTCTAGCAAAAAACTATCTTTGTTCACTGGCCAGATGTCACTATGTCTCACCTTAAAAATATCTATTTTCCACTTGTTGGGTCAACATCAAATAACTAGGGTGCAATAACCCATTAATACAAACTATGTGTAAAAATAATTCCAGTTTCTATCTGTTAACTGAATAAAAATGTTTTAATGTAAACGTACAATTGATTATGAAGAAAATTTGGCTAGTGGGTCTCTAAGTACTTTATAAGATTATAAAGATGATTATTCATATAGTGGATACCTTGTAAAATAATGTATTATTCTATAATACAGTACTGCTATAAATTGTATCATAAAAAGAAGCCATGTCATCATAATAAGGTCAGTAATATTTTTCTTCTGGTGTCAGCCATACCATTAAATAACTGATTACATTTATCTATTTAATAGGGCAAATGGACAGTTTTTACTTTTTCAGATATGATTTCTTGGAACCTGAGTGATTTTGCACTTGATACAAACTAATTTAATTACTCTACAAGGACCTTTGCTTAAATGTGAGTATGTGGAGGGGATAAATTACCAGGTTCCACCAGCTTAATTTGTTCTTCTCTACTGTTTTAGTTAAAAGAACCCCATTCCCCATTTCCTTCAGACCAGGGAAATGCTGAAGGTACATGACCATTAAGAGAGATGTAACTATTTTCTGAGCTTTGTAATTTGAGAACTGTGATGCTTCAGGGGTGGGCAAGTATGGCAACTTTACGACCTGTGTACTTCAACTCCCAGAACTGAATGCTAGCTCAGGAATTCTGCGCGTTGAGAGTTTAGTTTAGATAACATAACATAAAATAAGATAATCTTTATTGTCATTTTTTTACTGTGGGCGCAATGGTGCACATCAAAAATGAAATTTAGTTGCCTGCTCTCAAAGTAGTAATAATAATAATAATAATAATAATAATAATAATAATAATAATAATAATAATAATAATAATAATAACAACAACAACAACAACAACAATAATAATAATAAATAACAACAACAACAAACAAGAAGAAGAAGAAGAAGAAGAAGAAGAAGAAGAAGAAGAAGAAGAAGAAGAAGAAGAAGAAGAAGAAGAAGAAGAAGAAGAAGAAGAAGAAGAAGAAGAAGAAGAAGAAGTTGGAAGGGAACTTGGAGGTCATCTAGTCCAACCCCCTGCTCAGGCAGGAAACCCTATACCATTTCAGACAAATGGCTGTCCAGTCTCTTCTTAAAAACTTCCAGTGTTGGAGCATTCACCACTTCTGGAGGCAGGTTGTTCCACTGGTTAATTGTTCTAACTGTCAGGAAGTTTCTCCTTAGTTCTAGGTTGCTTCTCTCCTTGACGAGTTTCCATCTGTTGCTTCTTGTCCTGCTTTCAGGTGCTTTGGAGAATAGCTTGACTCCCTCTTCTTTGTGGCATCCCCTGAGATATTGGAACACTGCTATCATGTCCCTCCTCATCCTTCTCTTCATTAAACTACACATACCCAATTCCAGCAACTGTTCCCTATATGTTTTAGCCTCCAGCCCCCCCAATCATCCTTGTTGCTCTTCTCTGTACTCTTTCTAGAGTCTCAACATCTTTTTCACATTTTTACAGTTGGACACATACACGACACACCTAAAACATAGTACATACAACATATGTATATACCCACACCCCTATTTATACATAACAATAAAATATTAAATACTGTCCAACTTGAATATATAACGGAAGGAGGAAGCCTGAGAGTTCACAAGGTTAATGCTGTATGGAATGAAACTATGGTTGAATGTGGATGTTCTGCTACAGATACCACGAGGCCTCCTCCCAGAAGGTAACAAGGAAAACAGGTTGTGAAGAAGATGAGTAGTGTCCCAGATACTCTTACAGACCCTGTTCAAACAACGCTTCTGTGCTATGTCCTGGATGGGAGGGAGGGAACTGCCAATGATCTTTTCGACCATCCTCACCACTCTCTGCACCGCCTTCCTGTCTGAAGCAGTGATGCTTCCAAACCAGACTGTGATGCTGTATGACAGGATGTTCTCAATCACCCCCCTGTAGAAAGTGGTCAGAAAGGGGAAGGAAGATGAGCTTTTCTCATGCGACGCAGAAAGTGCAGGCGCTGCTGTGCCCGCTTCACCAGTTTCTCACTGTTGAGTGACCAAGCCAGCCTACTTGTTAGCTGCACACCCAGGAATTTAACGCTGGTAACCATCTCCACAGGTGAATCATTAATGCACAGAGAAGTGTGGCTGTGTCTGCCTTTTCTGAAATTGACAATGATTCCTTTGGTTTTAGGTAAAGGTAAAGGTTCCCCCGCACATGCATGCTAGTTGTTTCCAACCCTAGGGGCCGGTGCTCATCTCCGTTTCAAAGCCAAAGAGCCAGCATTTGTCCGAGGACGTCTCCGTGGTCATGTGGCCGGCATGACTAGACACCAAAGGCACATGGAATGCTGTTACCTTCCCACCGTAGTGGTCCCTATTTTTCTACTTGCATTTTTATGTGCTTTTGAACTGCTAGGTTGGCCAACCCCTCAACCTCCTTGCAGTAAGATTCCACATTGTCATCATGAATAAGGCCCACTACTGTTGTATCATCTGTGAACTTTACAATATGGTTGATGGCAAACCTAGCACAACAGTCATGGGTCAACAGGGTGAACAGCAGTGGACTTAGGATGCAGCCCTGAGGAGAACCTGTGCTCAAGGAAGTGATATTAGAGGTATTTGTTCCAGCTCACACATATTGGGGCCTGTTGGTAATAAAATCCAGAATCCAGTTGCACAAAGGGGTGTTTAAGCCTAAAAGGCCCAGTTTGTCTACTAGATGCTGGGGAATGATTGTGTTAAATGCCAAACTGAAGTGGACAAACAACAAACGCACATGAGCATTTCTTTTCTCTAAGTGCTTCAAGCTCAGAAGAGATAGCATCCTCTGTACAGCAATTTGGTCGGTAGGCAAACTGAAGCGGGTCAAATGCTGGCAGGAGGCTAGATACAATAAAGTCCTTTATCAGCTTCTCAAAGCATTTCATAATGGTGGATGTCAGTGTAACCGGACAGTAATCATTGAGGCCTGTAATTGTGGACTTTTTTGGCACTGGCAAGATGATGGCTGTCTTAAAACATGATGGAACCACTGCCTGCTGCAATGAGAGATTGAAAATATCTGTGAGAACACAAGCCAGCTCATCTGCACAATCTTTAAGGACACGTCCAGGGATGTTATCTGGGCCTGCTGCTTTCCGAATGTTAACTTTCCTCAGTGTTTTCCAGACAGAGGTGACATCAAAGCTTAGCACTTGCTCATCATTTAGCTGAAAGAATAACAACTTTTGACTTATTATTAAAAGCTTGTAAATAATTAGGAAATAATTCTTATAATACTAATACTTGTATTGTCTTTTTCTTCACTCTTGGTATTTTTCCTTTTGTACTTGTTTTTTTGGATCTAATAGAATGAGCAGGTCCTGATTTATTCAAACCATCAATTTCTGGATAAAGATTACAGTTTGGAGCAACAAGCTAACAAAATTATTATACTCTATATTTTGCATTTTTCCCCTTCAAAGTATTGATCCTTTCATTGTTTCTCCTTTCTCTTCTGCCAGATGTAAACTAGAACTGAGTCAGGGCTTTTTCATGTAAAAACAGCTAAAAGAGGATATATTTGTGGACTTTATGGGACCAAAGACTCTAAAATAATCATCAAAGTTTGAATGTGCTTATGTTTAAATGTAGCTTTTGTGCTATTGTTTACCTGCCCATTTGTGAGAATGAACTTCCATTCTTGGTGTGGAATACAATTTTTACTCTATAATGGTTCATTATTGGTGGGGTTTTTTTTGCCATTTCACTGTGATTGGCTACAGCTGTTCCTCCAGCCCCATCAGCTCCAGCTCCAGCTGCATGTCAATGTCAATTTTCTTTTCCAGCAATTAATCATGTCTGACATTGCCAGTGCAACCTCAAAGACAAGAAGCTCTCTTGCTGTGTTATCCTAGGAGGCACCTTCACACAGCATGTGAAAAGCAAAGCAAGTAACGAGGAGACGATTCATCTGGCTTCAATTTTTAATAACTACTCTGCAGTGCAGCACCACAACTCCCTGCTGTGAAAAAAGGAGCCCTACTCACCTTGGGAAGCCAAAGATAGTTTGTTTTTTTCTATAGCCTGGCAGCAGATTGTCCTTAGCCCCAGGCAGCCTAATCCTATGGGTTTATATTGATTTACTCAAGAGGATTCATTCCCAAAGAAGAATGTCACTGTTTCCAGTGGGGATAAAGAGTATACTTCCACTGGTGGAAACCACTTGATTATCAATCATAGTCTTTGATATTAACTCAGAGATTGTCTCTTACCCTCTTCAGATAGAAGAGGATATCCTAAAGAGACAGCAACTCTGTATTATTGTCACTTTCTGAAATAAATAATACTAAAGAATTGATTACTCCCTGATTGTACATCCAGTCCTCCGGAAGGTAAAGCTTTTTAGTGATTCCAAGACAGTGATTCTAAAGAAAGACTAATTAAAAGTAAAGAGCAAAGAATATGCGGGTCACATAGAAGAGAGCTGTTGTCTGTTAACACAATATTTTATTTCCTAATATGTGTATTTATATTATAACAACAACTGTAATCATTTTCATCACAAATAAAAAAATGTTTTTGCTTGGATCCACAAAAACCTTCATCTATATTTCTTTCGATCCAAGCCTACAGTGAATACTATATAAAGAAAACATTCTGAACAGACCAAATGTTTCTCTTTGGCTGTAAATCATCTTCCTTGACAAACTATGTTGTCCTGGAGTCCAGCAATAAACTGAGGAAGGATTTCAAGAATTGGACAATTATCCAGCCCACTATTTAAACAGCTTTATCTCTATGAAGACTTTGCTGTACCAGGAATCTGATCTAAAGTGATGTTATATTACAATAAAAGTACTAGCAACTAAACATGTGTGAGATACGATGGGAGGCATACTCAAGAAAGATATTTCATAATGAACTATCAATGCCTGGAAAAATTGCAGTTCTGACATATCTGAATTTGTATTATTTCCCAAATGTCAAATTAAACCCAATGTGTCATGAGTTAAAGATCTTAAAGATTCCACTTCATTCCACCACCACCCATTAAAAAAACCCCAAACCCCAGTTTGAAATGTTAAATTAATCCCGAACACTTTTAATCTTTGGTTATGTTCTTGTCTTCTTTGTATGTTTACTTTTCCTTTTCAATTTCAAAGAAGTCTGGGCATCCAATATCAAGCTGCAAGGAAAAAAGGCAAGCTATTAATATTCCAGAGGCAACAGAAGGCAGGAAAACATTAATGTTTTTTCTGTCTACAAACAGAGATTTGCCAAAAGCAACTATCCAGTTTTTAAAAACTTTAACTTCCTTCCAGAGTCATTCTGGTTAACCTTCATATTATCTATCAAGCTGCAAATCTCAGAATGACATTTGTAGCAGTGTGGCCAGGGACTCAATTGAGTTAAATGAGGAATCTGTTTTTCACCAGAAGTTATGTGCTAATTTATTCCTTCCCAAATATGTGTATGATGTGTCACAAAGCTAATCACTCTTGAAATGTCTCAGAATGACTCTGTTCCCTCAAATACAGCTGGAAAGGTTTATTTTGTATGGCTGTTAGTTTACAAGAATATGGATTTGTTATTATCTAGTAAAACAACCTATTAAAAACAACAGTAACTGCTTTTTTCCTAATTACAATAATAAGTGATTAATCATATAGTGGAAAAATATTTTCAATGACTCCTATGGACAATAATTAAAAAAGAATCTTTTCAGTCTAAACAGTTTGTTTATTTATTTACAGATTATAAAAGACCTACAACCTTTCCAAATCAGTGTTCAGATGCCTGAGTCCAAATCAACCAAACTAGAAGTTAAGAAACATCTTAAATAGAAGAGTTAATTTTTATTTTAAAAAAAGCTATTTCAAACCACTGGATGATTTACTGAAATACTATCAATTTCTGACTTTGAAAATTAGAGAATGCTACAAAAATTTGGGAAAATTTTTTGCTAGCAAGAAATTTTAACCTAAGTTTTGACCTAAACACTTTGCAAAGCATGAAGTTTGGCTGTTGTTCTCAAAGTTTTTATTTTCAGAAAATAAAACTATACTGAACATTAATAAATAATCAACCTGGAAAAGGAAATATATGGAAATAATTTTATTAATATTCAAATAGTAATAAAATCTATAGTATCAGTTGGAAGAAGCTTATATGTCATCTAGTTCAACACTCTCTTCAGTGCAGTAACCTACCTATGCCTGACATTTCACTATCAAATTCTCATTTGAAAAGCTAGTATTGCAGATTCCACCAGTATTTCTAGGCAGATGTTCCACTACTGAACATCTCTTATGTCAGTTGCTTTCTTGTAATATTCAGCATCAATATCTTTTCTGACAAAATACATTTTACATGGGTAAGGGATGAAAATTTAAAGGCTGACGAAAGCCTTTGAGACTTGAGAGCTCACCAGATTTCCTGTTGAGTCCTTAAACTCTCTCATCTTGTTTTCTTGTACTGTTTACTGCTTAATTTTTGGTCTGTTATTAAATCTGGTGTTAATCCCTGTTTATCTGGGTGTTGATTGCTATGAAAAGGAATTAAGTTATTTTTGTTTCCTTTTTAGTTTTTGAAAATGAATAGGGGTGGATAAAAAGCAGTGGACCCACTGTCTCCTGCTTCTATGGAAGCCCCCCCACCCCAAAAGAACATAGTTGTCCATCCAATTCACAACATAGTTAAAACATGACAAGGGAGCTCAGTCAAAACAAGTAAGGCACATAATTTTCATTTTTTCTTGCATGTTTCAGAACTATTGGCAACAGCTGATATAGCAGGACTATTCTAGAATGCAAACTCCTTACAAGAGTCACCATTAATAAACATCCATTTATTTTTTCCCTTGATATCTGATTTTTGGGGTTAAATGGTTGGTTATATATACAAAGCTAGGTATTTAAATGACTTAACTGCCAAAGAAAGGTTGCATTTCTGCTTAATTTCTTAAACCAGTTTAATTCAATTTTAAACATTACTTATTGTACAGTTACTATTTATCTTGCAATTTGCTCTTTTGTATTTTAATTTGAACAGGCCAGGCCCAAGTATGAGGTTACCTAGTGGTCAGAAATGGAGAATTCATTTGCTTGTTGAAAAATTATAAAATGAGATTAAAAAATAAATAGTGAAGCTCTGTGACTTTACGGGCAGAAGATTGAATCTTGCTGTTACGATCAATAGTGGAAAAGAGAGTAATGATTAAATATTTCAAAATGTTGCACACTGTATTTATGACAATGTTGATTATATTTCCCCAGTTATATTGTTCTCCTGATCATCTGCTCATTCATTTATATTCATTTTTGCTTGCAAGTTAGAAGAAAATGATTTTTCAATAAAATTCTAAATTATTTTTATAAATCTCAGCATGTCAGTATTCTCGAGTTTATTCAATCTTCACATCAGCATATTATCAGTCCTTAAAAGTTACAAAGAGGAAGACATCTGCATGTGATTTAGAGTGCCATATTTGGATCTACCCTGTTTTCCTGAAAATAAGACATATCCCAAATATAAGACCTAGCTTGATTTTTACATGTGCACCTAGTATAAGCCCTACCCCAAAAATAAACCCTAGTTAAGACCCCACCAGTGGTGGGATTCAAATATGTGAACAACTGGTTCTCTGTGTGGATGCCGCTTCTGGAAGTCCATTCTGGGCCTGGGCAACAAAAAATTAGTGGTGCAAACAGGCTGAATCCCACTACTGGACCCCACCCACTCCATCCCACCATCTGATTGTATGAGGTGGGGCGAGGCGCATGCATAAAAATCAAACTAGGGCAGGGGTGGGGGGAGCTACTCCACATGCACTGCACCCACTTACCTCAGGGCCCCCACAGCCAGGCCTCCCATGACCCAACACTTGCCTTGCCTCACGACGGTGGCACCAGTAGCAGCCCCGTCCACTGGTTGCAAGCAACTGCTTGGGGCAGGTGGTCATGTGACGTGTTGTACTTCAACCACTGATTCATTTAGAATGGGGTCTTTTGTATATAAAAAGGCAAAAGTAAACTGAGATTTTAGATGGTATTCAGATGGCATGCAGAATGTTAGAAGCCAATTCCACTAATTCTCCTTTAGCAATTTTTTTGGGGGATCAATCATGTGGTTGTTATATTGTCAAAAGAGAACTCTTCCTTCCAAGGCAGCCATATTATTATTGTACCCATGACAAACTCGAAATGCTAGATGGGCTCCCAGGCCAAAAGGATTGCCATCCCAAAATGACTGCCAAAGCATATCTGGAATACAAGTTATTTCAGTTTTGTTTCTGAATTGTCACTCACTACTGAAATAGATGAGATGCTTCCTGAAGTGCTGATGCCCCAAGATCTCTGTGAAACAGTCTGTGGAGGATTATTTTCTTCCAGATTTACACTGAATTCTGTTTATTTTTATTATTTGCAGAATTACAATTTTGTAACTGTAATTTGTAATTTGTAAAATATGATTATTTGTAAAAAATATGATTGTTTTCTGCTGGTATTATTTAATAAAGATTGGATAGCATTTGAAAAATTTAGCAATTAAACCAATTTATAATTAATATTATCACTATTTGTTTTAAAGATCTCTGTGCAGGTCTACCTTGAGTTTTTGGATATTTATCTTTAGGTTACAGCTTGGCTTTCCTTTTTTAGGTGAGGTGCACAGGAAGAGGCTATATGGTTGCTTCAGAGATTCACATTCTCAGACTGAAGATAAGAATTCTGACCTCCAGTTCCAGCTTGGAATATATTTCCTTCTTTAAATGACTGCTTTACCTATATTTAGCTCTTAAAGTGCTTCAATTACCTCAGGCTATATGAAGGCAAGATAACATTGCTGTACACCAAAATGTGCAGGTAAAGAAGCAAGCAGGTTAGGAAAGGGGAAAAAATGAGATGGATATAATTATATCGATAAAATAAACATAAGATATTAGCTTCCAAAAAGAGAAGCTATAGTGTAATGAAGGACAAAGAACAAAACTTAAATTAATTTACAGAAATTCACAGGAGCAAGATTCTAGATTCCATCAGATTACAGAGTTTGCTGGATTCCTGAATAATGAGGTATTAGAGGCAACTAGAAGATGTAATAAGAAACCCAGATTAGGAGAACTTAATTTTGAAGTTAGCTAGAATTTTAAATTCAAGACTGAATTCAAAAAACAGATGAATCCAGGATGCAGTTTTGAACTTTTCAAACTGTCCATTCATTAACTTGATTGTAGTTTCAATTTTTATGATACAGTGAAACCAATGGTGGGATTCAAATATGTGAACAGCCGATTCTCTGTGTGGATGCTGCTTCTGGAAGTCCATTCTGGGTCTGGGCAACAAAAAATTAGCTACCGGTTCTGCCAAAGTGGTGTGAACTGGCTGAATCCCACCACTGACTGAAATGTAATCTAACCCACACAGACTGCGATTATACTTCAGAATGTCATGGGAACAAGGGGCAATGTATGCCTTAGTGCAATTGATTCTTCAGAATGTATTAGTTTTCTTGTTCTATTTAAATCAGCAATCAACTATTTTAATTCAAAGTATTAAATGGTAGCTGTCACTCTTAAAAATCACACTCAATTTGAGTACCTTCTGGTGAAATATTTTTTACTGGTTGACTAAGACTGTACCTGGTATACATGGGACTGAATATTGTTGTTCCTACAAATTTTAGGTAGCAGCTTCTTAAATGCCTTGACTACTATGCAGGCCAAACTTAGGGGATGCAGGAAAATCCTAATTATCATAAGATCAAATTTCATTTCTCACTTTCAGTAACCAGTTATTTTCAATTTTTCTCTTTCACAGCTGTTTAAAACCTTTAAAAGATTGTTGGTTGTTGGGTTTGACCATCAGTTTACACAGAGATTTCTGGGAAATGCAACTCTTGCTTCATCTCACTTTGCATTATTTGGCTGTACAATGCCATACAGTATCAGCCAACTAGAATTACAAATCTTTGAAAAGTAGCTCATATTTAGGTATTAACACAGTAAGAAACATAACAAAGATGACTTCAGTGCTTTCCAAGATAGTTGTAGCTGTGGTAGATTTTTCTGGAAGTGATGTTTGTTCCCAAACATCTGGGACCTGTTAATGGGACTTTGCTCCATTTAACTGCTTTTCTTTTCCAAAACATTTCCTTGGGAAACTCACAGTGCATAGCAATTGCTTGCAGTCTTTTAAATTATATAATTTAACTGCTATCTATTTTGCTTAAATCATTTTCAAGGGTCATTTCTTTAGCAGTTCATAATTATCTGCTAGTTAGTGAATGTTATATACATTTTAGTGTCAGATATAACAAGTGGAGAAGCATGTTGTATTTGGGAAGGCAAAAGTCTATGTAAGATATGTTTATGATTTCTTAATCATGGTTTATTGAATAGGCTATGATTTGCTGTTCACACATGTTCAACTATTATAAATCATAGTTTACAAATCAAAATAGTTGAGTTCATTCAAAGCCAAACAAATACTTTGTTCCTTTTTTCTGGAAACCATACAGGGAGGACTGTAAGTTCTTTCTAAAGGAGCACTTGGTGTTCTCTGGGTTTGATTGTTTGTTTGCAGACATTTTATAACAAGACTAGGTAATGTGTTCCACCAAAGACTTCACAATTCAACCCTTCCCTTCTCTCCAATCTAATTCACCTTTTTCTCACATTAGAAAATCTGTATGATTGAGAATTTGTAGAATAGTAATCCTACACATCGAAATAACCAATCCCTTTTCAATTCCCTTTACATTGATGGACAGCTGAACAGACCCAGTCTACATACATACATACACATATGCTCTCTTTCAGCCTCCCTCCTTTTCTCCCCCCCCTCTCTGTGTATGTTTGTGTGTATATGATTGGCTAGATAGTGTAGTGGTTAGTATGCCACTTTTCACATAGGAAATGCTAATGTTTCACTTGGCTATATCAAACACATGATATAGACTAGAAAAGTCATGCCAGCTTGGAGATTACTTGGATTAACAAGGTCCATGTCAGATGTTCGGGAACCAAGACAATCTAGATAATGTGTCTGAGTGCAGTATTCCCAGTCTGAAGGAGGATGTTGTGCACTTTTATTAATGTACATAAGAAATTATAATTATCCATTACACCCTGCTTAATATAATTGTTATTTGTTCCTAACAGGTAGTACACATAGCTTTGCATACTTCACTACTTCAGATATACTGATAAGCATGTGGATTGAGCCATAGCAACTTATAAAGTAGATATTGGTATAAAATGAAGTAGTAAGGTAGCTGTGTTTTTGCTATTAATTGAAATCCACATATTGCTTTACTATTTTTCTTGTGTGAGACTCAATGAACATTGGTGCTAGACAAGGAACATGAATAACATAGCCTTTAAAACAGAGCATTGTCAATCAAAATTTCAGACCTACCAATCTAGAGTTAAAAATGGTTGAGAAATGAGCTTGCATAAGCGTTGATACTAAAGATATAGTGATGCAACATTTTGACCATTAAATCCACATTTTTTTTAATTTTTGCCTCAAGCTCATGGCAGGTGAGGATATTCACTGTGAGCAAGACAAAGCTAAGTGAAAATGTAAATCCAGAACCACCATTTTGGGGTTGTAAAGTCTAGACGACCACTAATTGGGAGTAAAGTGTTGTAGTTTCCTAACTCTTTTTGCTGCTCTTTGAGGATCTATGTAACCTCTTTATGAATACCTTAATTTTTTTACTTTTAGCATTCCTTCCCTCAGTGCTTCTGACTAGCTCAATCCTTATGATGCTTTAAAATAATTAAAAATTAATAGGCATTTTATTTTTTAAAAATAGGAGCTTGTAGGCACAACTGCCAAAAGTGCTGAGTCAAATGTCTCAGATGTTTTAACATTTTTAACATATCCATATCTGTCAGGAAATGAAACTATGGATGAAATAAAAATAAACACAAAAGTCCCTAAGCAAACTTGGATGGCATGACTCTGATTCTTGCCAGTATTCTTTGGCAAGCTATGTACAAAGAAATGAGGACTTGGATTTTATTCTGCTGGTTTAGCAGATGCTCCTCAAGCACCCTGTTATTACCATTTCTGACTCCTTTTTAAAAATTATAAATAAGATATGATAATATAATATAATATAATATAATATAATATAATATAATATAATATAATATAATATAATATAATATAATATAATATAATATAATATAATATAATATAATATAATATAATATAATATAATATAATATAATATAATATAATATAATATAATATAATATAATATAATATAATATAATATAATATAATACAATATAATAACAACAATACATGATGATGATGATGATGATGATGATGATGATGAAGAAGAAGAAGAAGAAGGAGGAGGAGGAGGAGGAGGAGGAGGAGGAGGATAGATTTGAAAGGGACCTTGGAGGTAATCTAGTCCAACTCCCTGCTCAGGCAGGAAACCCTATACCATTTCAGGCAAATGGCTGTCCAGTCTCTTCTTAAAAACCTCCAGTGTTGGAGCATTCACCACTTCTGGAGGCAGGTTGTTCCACTGATTAATTGTTCTAACTGTCAGGAAATTTCTCCTTAGTTCTAGGTTGCTTCTTTCTTTGATTAGTTTCCATCCATTGCTTCTTGTCCAAGTGTGGCCTTACCAGGGCATTATAATAATGTAATTAATATAACAGCTTTAAAGAAGACAGATGGGTGGCACCTAAATCCAATAAATAAATAAAAAGAAATTAAAAGGAGAAAAAGAAAGAGACAAGGGTGCAAAAATAAAAAAACAAAACAAAACAAAATAAAATAAGAAGCTTCTGATTTTCTTAACTGCTAATCAAAGAATAAGTATAATTACTCTATGTATGGTATAGTATGGTACTCTATGTATGATATTGCTACAAAAGAAGGACGGCCCACTTTTTATTATTTTTTATATTTTCTAATTATCAAAACCTCAAGTCATAACTGCACTTTTTTCCATTCCATGCAAAAAGTCTATAAGGGATTTCTGGTCAGCCATAAACATAGATGTTGTCTTTTCTTTAATCAAGGAAGTAAATTTAGTCACCTCTGCAAATTCCATCATCTTCATCAAGTATTCCTCTGTTGTAGCTAGTGTTGAATCTTTCCATTTTTGAATATAGAATAATTTCACCACAGTTATCATATATAAAAACAAGATCACATGTCATTTTTCTAGCTGTCCATTAGAGCTGAAAGAAAATCCTTTGTTTCAATTGTATATTATTCTTTAAAATATTCTGAATTAGTGTGTGTATATGTAGTCAAAAATTTGGGAGTTTTTTACTTGTCCACCAGATGTGATAAAATGCCCCTTCATAATGTTCACATTTCAAAATATATTCTAGGCAAAAACATTATCTTACCATATGTGATTCTTTTTAAGTAGCATTAATGCTAATTTTGCTCCCAATTAAGCTATAGCTATCATTAGGTTGTGTCAGTTCCTGGAAAATGCCCCAATAAATTAGTCAACCCAATTAAGACAACTCCCAGAGAAGAGGCTTCGTGAATTCCTTCCACATACTGTAGCAAGGTCCATGGGACAATCTGTAGTAATTGCTAGTGAAACCTAAGCATGGTCACAATAATGTACATTATGCACAACAAGAAAATGATTTAAATACCAGCAAAGCAGATGACTGTGTAAAAACTTTGAAACAGCTATCTATGTTTTCCAAGCTATGCTGTTGCTATAAAATTTTAAAGAAAGATGCTTCACTTGCATCAACAGATGATAATAATAATAATAATAATAATAATAATAATAATAATAATAATAATAATAATAATAATAATAATAATAATAATAAGAAGAAGAAGAAGAAGAAGAAGAAGAAGAAGAAGAAGAAGAAGAAGAAGAAGAAGAAGAAGAAGAAGAAGAAGAAGAAGAAGAAGAAGAAGAAGAAGAAGAAGTAGTTGGAAGGGACCTTGGAGGTCATCTAGTCCAACCCCCTGCACAGGCAGGAAATCCTATACCATTTTGGACAAATGGCTGTCCAGTCTCTTAAAAACTTCCAGTGTTGGAACATTCACAGCTTCTGGAGGCAGGTTGTTCCACTGGTTAATTGTTCTAACTGTCAGGAAGTTTCTCCTTAGTTCTATGTTGCTTCTCTCCTTGATTAGTTTCCATCCATTGCTTCTTGTCCTGCCTTCAGGCACATTGGAAAATAGCATGACTCCCTCTTCTTTGTGGCAGGCCCTGAGATATTGGAACACTGCTATCATGTCACCCCTCACCCTTCTCTTCATTAAACTAGACATACCCAATTCCACTAGCCGTTCCTTATATGTTTTAGTCTCCAGTCCCCTAATCATCTTTGTTGCTCTTCTCTGTACTCTTTTCAGAGTCTCAACATCTTTTTTACATCATGGTGATCAAACCTGGATGCAGTATTCCAAGTGTGGCCTTACCAAGGCATTGTAAAGTGGTATTAATACTTCACATGATCTTGATTCTATCCCTCTGTTAATGCAGCCTAGCACTGTGTTGGCTTTTTGGCAGCTGCAGCACACTGCTGGCACATATTTAAGTGATTGTCCACTAGGACTCTTAGATCCCTCTCATAGTTACTACTATTGAGCAAGGTACCCCCTATACTATACCTGTAGATTTGGTTTTTCTTGCCTAAATGTAGAACCTTACTTTTACTTTGCACAGCCTTGTTAACAACCCTTCTTTTTTAAAAAAGGCAGATATTTCTGCCATCAGATACCAACTGTGGTATTTTTGAAGATATGTACAGTTCTGATGTTGCACTTTATGCATTAGTTCCTGTATCTGCTATTCTTTTCTGTGGAATCTATTGAAAGTAAGAACGTACCATATCAGTATGAATCCTGTTTGAAGAAGTAAGAAAGATGGACAGATGTGGTAGACTGAGAAAGGTAGGAAGACCAAGCAGCTGCTAAGGTCTTGGTTTGAGGAAGAACAAAATTGTAGCAAAATCACCTTCATCCTTGTCAAGCACCACTGAGCTAAGGCTTACTTGAATACAGAGTAAAGCTCCCTAGGATAGTTAAATTGCTTAGAACTACGTAGTTTGGTGCACCAGTTGGGTACCGATTTATTCTAGCTAAAGCAAGACTGATGTATGTTAATTTCCAGTATCTGTAATTCCCTAGACCTCGGAGTAATATTTGCTATAACTGATTTGTGTATTTTCTCAGTTTAATATCTTTATCTACTCCTTTAGTTCACCCAGCTTTGGATCATCCAGTCAATACTATAGGGGGGGAAATGTTCTCTGGACATTTGTTGTTGTTGTTAGCTGTGAAGTCATGACCGACCCATCGCGACCCTATGGACAACGTTCCTCCAGGCCTTCCTATCCTCTACCATCTTCTGGAGTCCATCTAAGCTCATGCCTACTGCTTCAGTGATTCCATCCAGCCACCTCATTCTCTGTCGTCCCCTTCTTCTCTTGCCCTCAATCTTTCCCAGCATTAGGCTCTTCTCCAGTGAGTCCTTCCTTCTCATTAGGTGGCCAAAGTATTTGAGTTTTAGCTTCAGGATCTGGCCTTCTAAAGAGCAGTCAGGGTTGATCTCCTCTAGGACTGACCAGTTTGGTCACCTTGCAGTCCAAGGGACTCGCAGGAGTCTTCTCCAGCACCATAGTTCAAAAACCTCGATTCTTTGACGCTCAGCCTTTTTTATGGTCCAACTTTCACTGCCATATATTGCAACTGGGAAGACCATAGCCTTGACTATACGTACTTTTGTTCACAGGGTGATATCTCTGATTTTTAGTGTGCTGTCTAGATTTGCCATGGCTTTCCTCCCAAGGAGCAAGCGTCTTTTAATTTCTTGGCTACAGTCCCCATCTGCGGTGATCATGGACCCCAGGAAAATAAAATCTGTCACTACCTCCATTTCTTCCCCATCTATTTGCCAGGAATTGAGAGGGCCAGATGCCATGATCTTGGTTTTCTTAATGTTTAGTTTCAACCCAAGTTTTGCACTCTCCTTCTTCACCCGCAACAAGAGGCCCTTCTTTTCTCATGATGTGCTCTGCATATAAGTTAAATAGGCAGGGCGACAGTATACAGCCTTGCCAGACTCCTTTCCCAATTTTGAACCAATCAGTAGTTCCATGTCCAGTTCTCACTGTTGCTTCTTGGCCCACATATAGGTTTCTCAAGAGACAAATAAGATGGTCTAGTACGCCCATCTCTTTAAGAACTTGCCACAGTTTGTTATGATCCACACAATCAAAGGCTTTAGCATAGTCAATGAAGCAGAAGTAGATGTTTTTCTGGAACTCTCTAGCTTTCTCCATGATCCAGCGTATGTTGGCAATTTTATCTCTAGTTCCTCTGCCTCTTCGAAATCCTGCCTGTACTTCTGGTAGTTCTCGATCCACATACTGCTGGAGTCTAGCTTGTAGGATTTTAAGCATAACTTTACTAGCATGAGAAATGAGTGCAATGGTGCGATAGATTGAACATTCTTTGGCACTGCCTTTCTTTGGAATTGGAATGTAAACTGATCTTTTCCATTCCTGTGGCCACTGTTGAGTTTTCCAAATTTGCTGGCAAATTGAGTGTAGCACTTTTACTGCATCGTCTTTTAAGATTTTGAATAGCTCATCTGGAATACTGTCACCTCCACTGGCTTTGTTCTCTCTGGACATAGCATATGATAAAATAACCAATCTTTATTTACTTATTCAGGATGATGCTCATGAATCCTTTTAGGAAACACATTACAAACTTTGTATAATTAGCCCTATTCTACCTCTCTGTCTCTCTCTTTCTGTCTGTCTGTCTATCTATCTATATACACACACACACAAGCTCATGAATTATTTAAAAAATATCAAAGATAATTATGAAACAATATTGCTTATATTTGTGAAACTATATCATGGCTACATTGAAATTTTATTACTTTAACCACCATAATGTTTGTGTTTTGTTTAAGACATCTATTAAGGTCACTCACTACTATATAATGTGATTATTGACTATTGCAGGATGTGAAAGGGTGTTTTTTTTGCGGGGGGGGGGGTGTAATCTTAACCTGGAATTAGATTAGCCAATGGAAAAAAATGGCATCAGTAACTAAAATACTGTCTCTGGCTTCAAGTACATTATTTAAGATGCTTTATTTATCCAATTGGATCTTTTTCTTTTTTCTTATTGCTTTGGTGGAAAACGTTAAAGGGATGTCCTCAGATATTTTAATTACTTTCTTTTGCCTGGAAAAATAAATGTCTTCCAACTAACTTTGTCATTTCCATTTTCCCTTTCTATTCCCATCTGCTTCCCTCTTGCTTTGTGAACTTTTTTTTTAAAAAAAGAAGAGAAGTCATTGATTTGAATTTTCCTTATTGAAAGCAGTTTTTTTTTGTTTGGACTCTTGGGAACTCAGCAAAAGATTGACTAAGCCTCTACTGAAGTATAAACAGCTGTAAGAATTGCCCTTTCCTTGTAAAAACCAAATGTAAGGTATTAATAAGCTAGCATTTTTCATTAGGTATCTGTAAGCATACAATCTTGCACACAGTGAGAAGGACTGAAAGCCAGCCAATTTAAACTCAGGCTCTTTGGAAAGTTGGTTTAAGCTTATCAATAAACTCTATTGCTTAAATCACATAGTGTAAATAAAATTGACATTCCATGATAGAGTGAACTTCTTAATTGATGCCAAATTAAATGTGCCAAACAGAGATAGCTATAGATTTCTTGATATATGATATGGATGTTTTCAAGGCCAATACATACATGTTATACTTTTACATGTTTCATAGAAAACAGTATATCAGTATAATATCAATATACACATAGAGCATGACATGCAATATATGTAGCTGTTTCTTGAGGATTGCATACTCTTTAAATAAATTTGCACAACTGAAACAAAATGGCAGAAAGAAAAAGAGTTAAGAGAAACAGGCATTCAAGAATATTTTGGGATTGGAACTGAACACACATACACACACAAACACACATTAGGACTCACTCACATTCCTAGTGATAGGTTTATGGGCTGCTCACATCACCTGTCATGAAAATGGTAACAAAGAGCAGACGTCAGGTCTAGGGAATGAAACACACTGGCCAGATTCATATATTTTACATTCTAAAAAACAGGTTAATAAAATATAATATAGTTGTTCAGCAAATACACTATCCTCCCAAAATAAACCAAACTATTGCTTAATGTGATAACCTGGTTCTCATAAAATATTGGGCTCCCACAACATGGTAAACCACAAAGTAGCCAGCCACATTTTATTCTATTTATGTATTAACCATCCAAATAATATGAGAAAGGAACAGGCAAGCAGAAAGGGAGTTCAGCTTAGCCCTTCACAGTACAAAAGAAACAGCAGAAAGACAGAAAGTCCCAATGGTGCTTTTTCAAGAGGCAACTGGAGTTCCTTGTTTTTCTTTGAAGACAAGATATACGTGTATATGTCGTACAATGCAGTGAGACATGTGCAGGTATTTAAATTGGGGAAACAAAACAACTACTTCATAAACACATGGCACAATATAGAAGAACAAACCCATCAGGACAAGATTCAGAAGTCCATCTGTATTTAAAAGACAAAGGCCACTCTTTCGAAGACAGCAAAGTCCACATTTTGGACAAAGAGGACTGCTGGTTTGAAAGAGGGGTCAAAGAAACAAAATTGAATAGCCCTTATTCAACAGAGGGGGAGGAATATGACATCATCAATCCCAGTTTACAACACAGTCCTTCCAGCAGTTCCAAGAAGGCTACACAGACCTTTGCACTACTTAGGTGACAGGGAGATAAACCTCCAAATAGCCTCAACAACTCTCTAAAAGAATGCAAATGACCAGCTGTCTGCAAGGAATATAAATCCTTCCATTCCCTACTATCTAGTCAGAGATGAAGAAACTTCTTGGTTGAGACTCAAAATGTCTTCAAAGAAAAACAAAGAAAGTCCAGTTGCCTCTTGAAAAAGTACCTTTGGGACAACCATAACCTGGATGACTGAGAATCTCGATAGACAAAAATTGCTTCAGTCACGTTTCACTCAGTTAGGCACAGAAGATAGTCAGTTTCCCAAGGCCAGCCCAAGCCATTTTGCTTCCTGAGTCTGAGTAGCAATTTCTGTTCTATACCCACCTAAGTCAATGTTCATAACAGGCTGACAGATGGACTAAACATTTGGGGCTGGGGGAAGGGACTCCTAAAATGAGAAATATCTCACTTATTTTTAAAGTAACTTAAAAATTACAAAGATAGACAATATTTAGGAGGGTGGGTGGTTGCATTCACTTGTTGTGGTCCTCCTATATGATGCTTAAAACTGGTGGTGCGATTCAAATATGTGAACAACTGGTTCTCTGTGTGGATGCCACTTCAGGAAGTCCATTCTGGGCCTGGGCAACAAAAAATTAGCTACTGGTTCTGACGAAGTGGTGCAAACTGGCTGAATCCCACCACTGCTTAAAACTAGCTCAATTACTTCATCATCCAGAGAATTAAAACAAATAAATCCCTTTCTTCAACTCTAGTGATAAAAATATAACAGTAAAGATCTACCCCTTTGTAAGGTACTATTGCTTAAAGTGGCTGCCTTCTTCTCTCCAATAGTAGAACTAGGTCTTTCCTTCTTGAACATAAAATTGTGATGTTTTAGATATTTTTGGAGAGTTCTTCAAAATAATTAAGTGGAATAGCCCAACCACTGGGGATAAAGAAAGTGAATCCTTTCTCTGTTTATAGTGACATATTTTAAGGAATGGACACAATAGTAGAAGATCTAACTGACTGACATTCTATAACAAAAAAATAAAAATAATATATCTTAGAAACTTAAATTGAAAATACAAAAGAAAAAGAAAAAAGAAGTCTAAGATGAATCCTGGTCTTCTCAGAACACCACCAAAGTAGCTAAGCAAATAATCCCTTGGAGCCAAGCAAGTCATCAAGAGAATGGATGTTGTTCCTCAGAATAAATAGGCATGAAACTGTTACATTGGATCAGTCTTGTAAATAGCAGTCAAATGGCAAATCACTTTCCATCTCTTGATAGACAGATTAGGATAGGTTGAACAATTGGGACTGCAAATTTCATGCTGGCATACTTTTCTGCCAGCTCAAGAATTGCTGGATAGCAATTTAATGTAGTGTCTGAACCCTAAGGGTAACAAGAATGAAGAAACAGCCAAATCACACAGTGTAGCAGATAGCAGTTTGCACTCCCCATGACAGATTTGTCCTTGGCAAGACAGAGTTCAAATAAACTCTTAGAAATTCTGCTTTCTAAGAATACATTCAATGCTTGTGAACAAAAACTGATTAACTCTTTTAGCAATCTGCACAGGATAAACGAGATGATATCTTATTTAAATTAGAGTGACTCCCAAAACAAATGCTGCAAGTTAAGACATCTGCTGAACATTAGCAACTGTTCTTCCATCAAAGGAGGCACTTGCTACAGATAAGGAATAAGATTTCTATTCCTTGGAGGCATTGAACTTCACTACCTGGGAAATTGTTATTTTGTGCTTTAATGAAGAACATAAAAAGAAGTCAAGGATATGACCCAACTTGAATTGAGGTGAAAGCAGTGGACAGAAGGGGCAAAAATAGAGGAACAGAACCAAATAGGTTTACATGTGATACAAGACAAAGATAACATGAAATCTTCTGAGGTGACGATGGTCTCCTTAAGGTAATTTTCACGGAGGGTACAAATAAGCTGATATATTCGGGATTAAAAGCCATACATTGAAGGTAGAATAAAAACAGTGTGAAACCCAATCTGGGGTTGAAAACTGAACTGTATGTATCTGTGATATCACTGAAAAAATGGGCTTTGTAAGGAGGAACTTTTTAGCTGCCCAATAGTCACCTGACTGATATATTCACATACAACTTGGACTGATAGATGAGTTTGGCTTTCTGAATTATGTCAGACAGTCTTCTGGTCATTCAGAGAAGAATGGGAAGACACAAAATATATTATTCCAGAAGATTCAATTTTCCCCCAGGAACTATAAAGCTTGGCAGATAGTCCAAATAGTGACATAGAGCTCAGGAAAACTACCTTCTCCCTACCTGTTTTCTGTCACAGCTCACCACCAAGGTGACCAAAGCCTTATTAGTTTATTAGTATCATTGATATGCATCTGGACCTGCAAAAGTTACTTTGTCTCCAAAATGAAACATTTGAAACTGATCAGGGAAAGATTTCTTTAGTAAATAGCTTATGATGGCCTCCTTTAGGCGGGATTAAACACAACATTCCTATAAGGATAAAGTGATTACCTTATTTAACAACAGGCATTCTGTTCTGGCCCAATTAGATGAGATCCAGTCTAGATTATTAGATAAACTGTAAGATACCTTGGGACTCATTACTGAAAGGCCTCAGGAAGTAATATGAAAACTAACAAAGAAGCAATATAGACTCCAGGGCTTGAGCTGTTTCATTCATATTTATGGTTTAAGAAATGGGATTTATTTTAAATCTCCATATATTAAAAAAAGGATTGAACAAATCCAGCAAGTTATACCATTAGCCTCAATAAATGTAATTAGTAAGCTATATGCTAGATGGTAACTCTGGAAATGTCTAATCTGGAGAATGGGAGAAAATCATGATTGAGGATCAGACAGAATTTTAAAATAAATTCTTAACAAGCCAACAAAATGTTTATATATATAGATAATACAGTAACAATACAGCTTCATCTATACAATATATTGAAAATCAATGTGTTCTCCTTGGTCATCTACTGGGAGAAGTGTTCTTTTGTAACAACTAATGTTAAACTGTAATAATCATCAGGAGGTTAATTTTTGTAAATGGACAAGTAAAGAACAATCTAGCTGAACTGAGAGTATCACCACTTCTAATAAAATTTCCTTCCTATTAGATTAAGTTGAACAGTTCCTCTAGGGTTCCCATTTGAGACATTTGATTGACTTGATCCCAAAGTCATATAAAAAGGAATGTATTTGTCCTTCAGTGACAAAATTTACCATTTTGAAATTTGGAAGTACAACAAATGTTGGAGCTATACTGGAAATGTCTGGGTGACTATATAGCAATGTGCATATGTGCATATGTGAATTTAGTATAATGCAGGAAGCAACTTGGGATTTATTAAGGTGTAAAGCTTGTTTTTCACACCACGGCTCATTTATTAGCACTCACAAAACATATTCAACTGGGAAAAATAATATGCTGACCCTTTTCTTTCACATGACAAGTGCCACTGGATCACATCAAAATACATCCATCAGCTAAAACTGCGGCAAGAATAAATGATGCTTGAATGTAGTAAAATAGTAAAAAAAACAACACCAAAAAGTTGCTTTCAATAATGTCTGCAAAGCAGTGGCTCAGCACACTATTTCTTCCTATTCTTCAGATCTGAATCCTAACTGTCAATTATATTGCTCAGTTGACATTTTCTATACCACTTCTTTTTAAGGTGTTTAATATGAACCATCGGTAGCATAGACATAGAAAGAAAACAGTAACCAGTTCTATTTAATAGGATGCAATGACTATTTTATTTTTATTTTTATAAGCCTTCTCCAGTTAGCCCCCAACTCTCCAAAACTGCTTGACTTCAGTACTCACAACCCTCCAACCTGCCTGCTAGATTGGGAAAAGTTGTACATTACTAGGACTTTCCACTGCAAACTGTATCCCATTAACATGATATACTATGTATAAGCTGTCTGAAAACAAACTAAATAAAAAAAAACTCATAAGCAACTTTCATAACAGGATCCAGAAAAGAGTCAGATTCAGATAAATGCCTGTGGGGATTTGCACTCCGGAGAGACATTTAGAAATAGAACAGTATATCTATTATTACTTTTCTATCTTATTTACAACTTCATGTCAGAAACCAGTCTACAAGGTAGGTCAATAGAACTTTATGATTATTAGCCAAATTGCTTAAAATCAGCATTTCATCCAAGGCTTTCCCATGTATAACTCATTGTAATCTTCCCACTTATATTATGCTGCAAACTATATTATCATATAGTTACCTATAGTTATCCCCTTCATGGATTACTGCCTTGTCGTGGCGAAGGGGCTTGCGTAATTCAATGAAGCTATGAGCTATGCCGTGCAGGGCCACCCAAGACGGACAGGTCATAGCAGAGAGTTCTGACAAAACGTGATCCACTGGAGAAGGAAATGGCAAACCACTCCAGTATCTTTGCCATGAAAACCCTATGGACAGTACCAAAAGGCAAAACGATATGATGCTGGAAGATGAGCCCCTCAGGTCGGAAGGCGTCCAATATGCTACTGGGGAAGAGCAGAGGGCTAGTACTAGTAGCGCCAGAAAGAATGAAGCGACTGGGCCAAAGCCGAAAGGACGCTCAGCTGTGGATATGTCTGGTGGTGAAAGGAAAGTCCGATGCTGTAAAGATTCTTTCTCCATAGGAACCTGGAATGTAAGATCCATGAACCAAGGAAAGCTGGACGTGGTCAAACAAGAGATGACAAGACTAAACATTGACATCTTAGGTATCAGCGAACTAAAATGGACAGGAATGGGTGAATTTAATTCAGATGACCATCAGGTATACTACTGCGGGCAAGAATCCCTCAGAAGAAATGGAGCAGCCTTCATAGTCAATAAAAAAGTAGGAAAATCAATACTGGGATACAATCCTCAAAATGACAGAATGATCTCAGTTCGAATCCAAGGCAAACCATTCAATATCACAGTAGTCCAAGTCTATGCCCCAACCACCGGTGCTGAAGAGGATGAAATTGACCGGTTCTATGAAGCCCTACAGCACCTTATAGAACTAACACCCAAAAATGATGTCCTTATCATCATGGGAGATTGGAATGCTAAAGTAGGAAGCCAAAAGATAAGTGGAATAACAGGCAAGTTGGGCCTTAGAGTACAAAATGAAGCAGGGCACAGGCTGATAGAATTTTGTCAAGAGAATACGATGGTCATAGCAAACACTCTTTTCCAACAACCCAAGAGACGGCTTTACACATGGACATCACCAGACGGTCAACACAGAAATCAGATTGACTATATGCTCTGCAGCCAAAGATGGAGAAGCTCTATACAGTCAGTAAAAACAAGACCAGGAGCTGACTGTGGCTCAGACCATGAGCTTCTTGTTGCAAAGTTTAGGCTTAAATTAAAGAAAGTAGGGAAAAGCGCTAGGCCAGTCAGGTATGAATTAAATCATATCCCTGTTCAATATACAGTAGAGGTGACAAATAGATTTAAGGAATTAGATCTGATAGACAGAGTGCCTGAAGAACTATGGACAGAGGTTCGCAACATTGTACAACAGGTAGCAACCAAAACCATCCCAAAGAAAAAGAAATGCAAGAAAGCAAAATGGCTGTCTGAGGAAGCTTTGCAAATAGCTGAGGAAAGGAGGGAAGCGAAAGGCAAGGGAGAAAAAGAAAGATATGCCCAATTAAATGCAGAATTCCAAAGAATAGCTAGAAGAGATAAGAATGCCTTCTTAAATGAACAATGCAAAGAAATAGAAGAAAACAATAGAATAGGGAGGACCAGAGATCTTTTCAAGAAAATTGGAGAGATGAAGGGAATGTTTCATGCAAAAATGGGCATGATAAAGGACCAAAATGGCAGGGACCTAACAGAGGCAGAAGAGATTAAGAAGAGGTGGCAAAATTACACAGAAGAACTATACAAGAATGAGCTTAATGTCCCTGATAATCACAATGAGGTGGTCACTGACCTCGAGCCAGACATCCTAGAATGTGAAGTGAAGTGGGCCTTAGAAAAGCTGAGCAACAACAAAGCTAGTGGAGGTGACAGTATTCCAGCTGAGCTATTCAAAATCTTAAAAGACGATGCAGTAAAAGTGCTACACTCAATTTGCCAGCAAATTTGGAAAACTCAACAGTGGCCACAGGATTGGAAAAGATCAGTTTACATTCCAATTCCAAAGAAAGGCAGTGCCAAAGAATGTTCAAACTATCGCACCATTGCACTCATTTCTCATGCTAGTAAAGTTATGCTTAAAATTCTACAAGCTAGACTCCAGCAGTATGTGGATCGAGAACTACCAGAAGTACAGGCAGGATTTCAAAGAGGCAGAGGAACTAGAGATCAAATTGCTAACATACGCTGGATCATGGAGAAAGCTAGAGAGTTCCAGAAAAACATCTACCTCTGCTTCATTGACTATGCTAAAGCCTTTGATTGTGTGGATCATAACAAACTGTGGCAAGTCCTTAAAGAGATGGGCATACCAGACCATCTTATTTGTCTCTTGAGAAACCTATATGCAGGCCAAGAAGCAACAGTGAGAACTGGACACGGAACCACTGATTGGTTCAAAATTGGGAAAGGAGTCCGGCAAGGCTGTATACTGTCGCCTTGCCTATTTAACTTATATGCAGAGCACATCATGAGAAAGGCAGGGCTAGATGAATCAAAAGTTGGAATTAAGATTGCCGGAAGAAACATCAACAACCTAAGATATGCAGATGATACCACTCTAATGGCAGAAAGTGAAGAGGAACTAAAGAGCCTCTTGTTGCGAGTAAAGAAGGAGAGTGCAAAACTTGGGTTGAAACTAAACATTAAGAAAACCAAGATCATGGCCTCCGGCCCTCTCAATTCCTGGCAAATAGATGGGGAAGAAATGGAGGTTGTGACAGATTTTATTTTCCTGGGCTCCAAGATCACTGCAGATGGGGACTGGAGCCAAGAAATAAAAAGACGCTTGCTCCTGGGGAGGAAAGCTATGGCAAATCTAGACAGCACACTAAAAAGCAGAGACATCACCCTGTCAACAAAAGTGCGTATAGTCAAGGCTATGGTCTTCCCAGTTGCAATGTATGGCAGTGAAAGCTGGACCATAAGAAAGGCTGAGCGCCAAAGAATTGAAGCCTTTGAACTATGGTGCTGGAGAAGACTCCTGCGAGTCCCTTGGACTGCAAGGCGATCAAACCGGTCAGTCCTAGAGGAGATCAACCCTGACTACTCTTTAGAAGGCCAGATCCTGAAGCTAAAACTCAAATACTTTGGCCACCTAATGAGAAGGAAGGACTCACTGGAGAAGAGCCTAATGCTGGGAAAGATTGAGGGCAATAGAAGAAGGGGACGACAGAGAATGAGGTGGCTGGATGGAGTCACTGAAGCAGTAGGCGTGAGCTTAAATGGACTCCAGAAAATGGTAGAGGACAGGAACACCTGGAGGAACATTGTCCATAGGGTCGCGATGGGTCGGACACGACTTCGCAACTAACAACAACAACCTATAGTTATACTATATTACCTCCCCCCACCAGCACCCAGTCAACAATATCTATCCAATTATGCAGTTACTCAGACTCCCATCCTGCTATTTTAGTGCCTGGGATAATGGCTTAGCTCTTAATGGCTTTCTGGAAAGCTAAGAGGTTAGGAGCCTGCCAGATCTCAAGTGGGACAGTATTCCTTAGGGCAAACGCTACTATGGAAAAGGCATGCTTCCTAGGGCCCACTAGATGGCAACTTTTGAGGATAGGGAGTTTACCCACTTCATTTGACCTAGTGATCCAGAGAATGCCTATCCTGCTGGATTTAGCCGTATGGGCCGAGGGTCTCAAGGAAAGACACTCCCACAGATAACCTAACCCTGTGCTATATAGGGCTCTAAAAATAATAATCACAACCTTGAATTGCACCCATAAGGAAACTGGGAAATAGCAATGGTGTGGCATGGCAAACCAAATTTTTGAACAAGAAAATATTTTAGAAATAAGAACAATGATTAAAATATGAAGCACCATGGCAGTGAAAATTTAATTTTGGGACTGAGCTGTTGGCCTAGTTGACCACTGGGTTTGCTGTATCCTGTTCAATGAGACAATGAATCACACTGAGTTGAGGAAAGTGGAATTTAGCACTATTTCTGCACAGAAGCAAAAGCACCTTTGGGACCCAAGTTAGGGAACCCATGTACAAAACAAGTATGCCTGCTTTTTTATACCATAAGTATTAGCTGTGAAGCAAAAGGATGAAGTAAAGGATGTGATGTGCTATGAGGCTTAAGAACTGAGCAAAGGAGAAAAGTAGCAGGAAATGGAGATTCTCAATCATCCAGGGCATGGCTGACCCAAAGGTGCTTTGCCCTAACCCCAAGGCAATTGGACTTTCTTGGTTGTTTTTTCTTTGAAGTTTCACTTCTGATCCAAGAAGCTTAGACCTGAAGAAGCTTCTTGGATGAGAAGCAAAACATTTTTTTTTAAATAATAGTTTTATTGGTTTATCAAAATATAAAATACAGAGAGAAATTTAAAAAAGTAATAGAAAACTAGAAGGAGGGAGAGAGAAGAAAAAAATGGTGTAAAGAGAGAAAAGAAAAGAAAAAGGCACCAACTTCCGACTCTCTTTAGCACGGTAGAAGATAAAATTACAACCACAACTTTTTACTTTTACACAACAGTATGTACAAGTCATTTCTATAACAATAAACCTATCTAATTAGCAAAAACAAAATCAAGATTTCATTTTTTTCATTGCGAGCACAAAATCCGGAAGCAATTTCAAAATAGAAACAAGGTTAGATATACTGTAATGTCTTCTTAGGATAAAAGAATCAATTTGACCATCTCTGCTTCTCTTTGCTATGGGGAATAATATATGCTTCTATTGACTCATTAATTTTTATCATAATTCTTATTAAAGAATCCTCTATATTATTTCATTTTTTTTAACCCTAAAGGGAGAAAGCACTTTTTCTAGTTTGGATATTTTATTAATTTTAAATAGTACTCAAGTATTATATATAAAGGGGGGGGGGGAGAAAGCCCTCTTCATTTTAAACCCAGAATCCAAAACACAAAACTATATTACAGCTTTCTCAGCATTACATAAAAAGACAGAAGACACGCATTTACAAACTCACTTTATGCATGCATTCTTTCAATACATGCATCAAATTTATAAAAATCTATCCTAATTAAATAATAAAATTTAAGTCACTCCCTCCGGCTTGTATTTATAGAATGAAATCTTTTTCTTCTCAAGGGTGTCTATCAAGTCTATTTTCTTCAATAAGTTCTCAGCCTTATTTACAGTATATCCATGAAAAAGATGTCCCAAGATTGTTCTCTTAGACATTGTAGATTAACCTGGAGCAAATCTCGTAGAATGAAGTTTCCTTCTCTAAGATGTTTATCATATCTTTTTTTTTCTCAAAGAGTTCTTGACCTTGTTGGTATCCCAAACTTGACCTCTTAAGAGTTGTAAGTTTATTTGACACTCTTGTTACAGTTGCACTGGGGCAATTATATTCAAACCACCATCATAATAAAAACTGGTGTCAGGTTTATATCCCAAAGGTACAGTTAGGTTATTTGCGTTGTCCAGCATTGTAAAGTTAACACAGTGGGTTGATAATTTTCTACAGTGAGTTTATAATATTCTTTTTTAATATCCTCTGTATAATTATGCCGCTTGGGGGGGATGTGAAAGCCCTAATAAGCAGGCATATACATAGAATGAAGGCTACTGCTAAGTTTGTAAAGCCGCCCTGAGTCTTCGGAGAAGGGCGGGATATAAATGGAATTAAAATAAATAAATAAATAAATTAGTATCTTTGGACCCTAAGTGATTCATGGTATAAATGATTATCTGTATGGACCTTTCAAAGATTTCATTGATGACAGACTCCAGCTCAGAGTTAAACATCTTCCTAGCTTCCTTTAGTGGTAAAAAAAATGTTTTTATTTATTTATTTATTTATTTATTTATTTATTTATTTATTTATTTATTTCCTTTTTCTAGCCAATCAGAGTTCATGAAATTTGGAAAATTTCAACTACTACAACAACCCAATACAGGGCTGCAGATTATTTTTAAAGTAGTAAATTAAGACCACAACTTTTATCCTTATATTTCAAAAGAAAAAATACTCCATGCTTCCTTATTTTAGCTGCCTCCAGCAGTGCTTGTCCTTGTTGTTTAACAATAAAGGAGCCTCAAAGATGGCGTATAGCTTCACAAAGGAATGATAAGCTGTAACTAAAGAGAGCCTCTTTTAACTAATGGAAATAATAGTCTTATAAATTGATCAAGAAATGAAGGGCACAGATTATTGTCCGTTTGAAAAATAAATTCCAAAATGGCTGTTTTATCCAACAATGACATGATTTTAGCCCCCCCTACCCCCCAGCTTCAGCTCACCAGCTATTTTAAAGTATGGCTTCTAAAACTGCTTGCAGACTGTTACTGCAACTCAGGAAAGTCAAATAAACAAATGGAAGTCTATTCCTTCTGCTGTTAAATTGTTACGTCTGTAGAAAGGAGATTCTCTGGGCGTGACATGTGCTGGCTAAGTCTTCACTGAAATGAGAAGCAAAACATTTTGAAAGAAAAAAACCAAGAAAATCCAGTCACCTTTTAAGGGAAAAAGCATCTTTGGTTTAACATGCGTGGAATTCTGAGAGCTGAAGCCCTCAAATCTTAAGGTTGCAAAGGGTGAGAAATAGGCAGATGACTCAGAAAGTTGGGATGGAATATGTGGAGGTTGATGGATGGGAGTTGCCTGGTTTCAATCAACCAATCTCAGTCACTGGCTGCAAAGTGTAATGAGTCTTGTCTAGTCCAGGTGGCCATCAATTACCAATTTTACATTCTGCTGAAAGGTATAACAAATAATCAGATTTCTGTTTCTGAGCACCATATTTTTCTTGTTTTATTCTGCTTAATGGATATATTCTTTGAAATAAATCCCATGGGAACATAACTTGCCTGTCACTGCAGAAAGGTCTTATCTCTCACATAGATTTAAAAACAGAAGAGAGGTCATGTACATATGTGAACATTTTCAATTGAATTTTTGAACATGAAGCAATAGAATAGTCCTTTCTCTCAGGAATTTTGCACCCCATTGTGCACATTTAGCAAAGTAATTGAAGAGCTCAGGTTTATGGGAAGAAATGTCTTTAGTAATGTGAATATCCATTGAGAATAAAAGTCTGCAGCAAAATTGTCAAGATTATTTAAGTAAGGGATAGAGCTAACCACTACAGACAGAAGTTGATTTTCATGCCTCTTTACTATGCTATTTTAACAGAATAGCAAACTTGTTAAAGTTTAATAAACCATTTTTCAGCTTCAATAGTCTTACTTCAGTATTGGCTGATTAGTTGATAATAATCAAGAAATGCCTTGAAAGCATAAACAAAGGGGGGTGGAGGGCACAAAGCAAACTCCATTAGAAGTCTTAGTGTGGTTCTGTCAAATGTATGAAAATGTATTTTCTACGGTGTTAAGTTGCCCACAATATGCTTAGTAGAATTGCCAACAATAGTCATGAAAACGTTGCTACTGAATTATTTTATTTATTTATTTATTTATTTTGCTTTGGATTGGCGATATCAAATGATGGAGTTTAGGAAAAAATGAAGGGATGCTTCCACCACTCCAACTAAGAATTTTTAAAATCAAAATGTTTACAGTTTTGTGAGAAAGTATTCATGCCTTTCAAATTTTCTAAATGTGGCAAATGTTAAATTGTGTAATGCAATAAGGAGTTTAGATGAGAAAATTATTGAAGATTTTCTCATGTTTAACATGGAAAATGGATTGAATAATTGAAAGTTAAGATGGCCTAAAATGTGACATGTAGATGAATTTGTATTCCTTGATAGGATGTTTATTGAAGATGGTGGAAATGAAAATTTAAGATTATGTAAATACTTGCAGAAGAGAATCAGTTTGATGTAGTGTTAGAGCAGGGGTGTCAAACTGCTGGCCCATGGGCCAGATGTGTCATCTGGAAGCCACGCCCACCCCACTACCGGCAATGCAAAACCGTCCCAATACATTGCACGGTGTCACATGACGTTGCGAGTTTGACATGTCTGTGTTACAGCACTAGGCTAGAAACTGGGAGAACTATGAGTTGTAGTCCTGCTTTAGGCACAAAAGCAGGACTAGAACTCAAAAATCAAAATCAAGTCCTATTTCTGGATCCAATTCAAAGTGTTGGTTATAACACTCTCCGGGTGAGATTCAAGGTGCTGGTGATGACCTATAAAGCCCTAAATGGCATGGGCCCGGATTATCTGAGGGAGCACCTGCTGCCAGCGTCAATTTCCCATCGTCCTGTGCACTCCCACAGGGAGGGCCTCCTCAGGGTACCGCCGGTCAAGGATTGCTGATGGGCAATCCCCAGGGGGAGGGCATTCTCTGTGGGCGCGCCTGCCCTATGGAATCAACTGCCAACAGAACTGCGGACTGGCCCCGACCTTCGTTCATTTCGCCGGGACCTAAAAACCTGGCTCTTTGAGCTATCTGGTCTGGACTGAGGGGTTTAATGTTTTTAAATTGTGATTTTAATTTTTTGCGGCTAGACTTAATTTAATTTAATTTTAATTTTATATTGTATTGTTTTTAAATTTTGCCTTGTAAACCGCCCTGAGTCCTTTGGGAATAGGGCGGTATATAAACCGAATAAATAAATAAATAAATAAATAAATAAATAAATAAATAAATAAATAAATAAATAAATAAATAAATAAATAAATAAATAAATAAATAAATAAATAAATAATCTTTAAATCCCTTTATGGAATTGGTCCAGGCTCTCTGAAGAGCTGTCTCATCCCAATGGGATTGCCCTGCCTTATTCTAACAGAAGGGGCATGCTGCAGATCCTGTTGTTCAGGAAATTGAGGCTGGCAGGGTCTAGGACAAGAGCCTTTTCTGCCATAAATCCTGCCCTCTGGAACATCAGGTCCCTGGAGGGGCCAGAGTTGCTTGGTAATGAGGTGGGCGGCATGCAAATTTAATAAATAAATATGTGATACCAATCATATTTCTATTGGTTTTGATGATACTTTGTTACAATTAGAAATGGATACTAACTTAGGAGAAAAAAATTAACCTCATTGAACATTGTGCCTGTAATTTCTTTGATTCAGAAGACTCTGGTCAAGCACTGTAAGTATATGCTGACAATTACCTTCAACCTAGACTTTTCTTCCTGTACAAAAAGAATGCTGATGAAAGAGCTGAATTGCATAAAGTCATGATGGGGAAAATAGGTTTAAGCACTCTTCTCTTAGCCTGTGAAGGCAATATTTACAAATTAAATGTCCATATGTAAAAGCAAAACAGAAAAGTGAATGGCCTTGGATTTAGCCCTTGATTACATTGCTAGGCTGGTCGTTTGATTTCTTTCTACACTGTGTGACCTTTTGTGTGGCTTTTATTCATGGCAAAATGAATTTATATGCCATGTAATTATCAAAAGAAAATAGTTTTGACCTCAGTTCCATCTTCCTTATCTTAATGTGCATAATTGTTTTGCTAGCTGTTTATTACTGTCCACACTGAGAAGCAGGTGCAGTGGAAAGAGCTAGAAAAAAGGGAAAGTGGACAAAAATGGAATGGAGGTCAGGATGATTAAACAATAGAAGGAAGCCAATTTACCAATTGGGTTTTAATGATAGAAATGTGGCCAGAAGCTACTATAACTAGGAAGTAAATATTTTCTGTTGGATAAATATCAGCATGACAAATTGCTAATCACATTCTGATAGTTTTCCAAGTATTTACTATTTATAAATTAATCCACCCACAAGAAGGTTTTAAAGAATAAACTCTGGGGATCATGAATGAATTAACTGTAAAAATGTGCCATTTCTGACAGGATCAGTTCTCCCTATTCTGTGGTAAACATTTCAGGTTCCCAAATCACAAATTGCCATTCCAGTTTAAAAATATTACAAGATTATGTAACTACCTGAGAGGATTCCACAAATATTCTTTATGATTGCTGGGTATCTATCCAGTGGAGACCTTTAAAATTGGAATATAAAACTTCAGATCCAATGGCAGAATGCACTTAGAAATTTGGCCAGTTATATAATGGGGTAAAATGTGCATCCCCTTCATGGATTACTGCCTTGTAGTGGCGAAGGGGCTTGCGTAATTCAATGAAGCTATGAGCTATGCCGTGCAGGGCCACCCAAGACGGACAGGTCATAGCCGAGAGTTCTGACAAAACGTGATCCACTGGAGAAGGAAATGGCAACCCACTCCAGTATCTTTGCCATGAAAACCCTATGGACAGTACCAAAAGGCAAAACGATATGATGCTGGAAGATGAGCCCCTCAGGTCGGAAGGCGTCCAATATGCTACTGGGGAAGAGCAGAGGGCTAGTACTAGTAGCGCCAGAAAGAATGAAGCGACTGGGCCAAAGCCGAAAGGACGCTCAGCTGTGGATGTGTCTGGTGGTGAAAGGAAAGTCCGATGCTGTAAAGATTTTTTCTCCATAGGAACCTGGAATGTAAGATCCATGAATCAAGGAAAGCTGGACGTGGTCAAACAAGAGATGACAAGACTAAACATCGACATCTTAGGTATCAGCGAACTAAAATGGACAGGAATGGGTGAATTTAATTCAGATGACCATCAGGTATACTACTGAGGGCAAGAATCCCTCAGAAGAAATGGAGTAGCCTTCATAGTCAATAAAAGAGTAGGAAAAGCAATACTGGGATACAATCTTCAAAATGACAGAATGATCTCAGTTCGAATCCAAGGCAAACCATTCAATATCACAGTAGTCCAAGTCTATGCCCCAACCACCAGTGCTGAAGAGGATGAAATTGACCGGTTCTATGAAGCCCTACAGCACATTATAGAACTAACACCAAAAAATGATGTCCTTATCATCATGGGGGATTGGAATGCTAAAGTAGGAAGCCAAAAGATAAGTGGAATAACAGGCAAGTTTGGCCTTGGAGTACAAAATGAAGCAGGGCACAGGCTGATAGAATTTTGTCAAGAGAATACGATGGTCATAGTAAACACTCTTTTCCAACAACCCAAGAGACGGCTCTACACATGGACATCACCAGACGGTCAACACAGAAATCAGATTGACTATATGCTCTGCAGCCAAAGATGGAGAAGCTCTATACAGTCAGTAAAAACAAGACCAGGAGCTGACTGTGGCTCAGACCATGAGCTTCTCCTTGCAAAGTTTAAGCTTAAACTGAAGAAAGTAGGGAAAAGCACTAGGCCACTCAGGTATGAATTAAATCATATCCCTGTTGAATATACAGTAGAGGTGACAAATAGATTTAAGGGATTAGATCTGATAGACAGAGTGCCTGAAGAACTATGGACAGAGGTTCGCGACATTGTACAACAGGTAGCAACCAAAACCATCCCAAAGAAAAAGAAATGCAAGAAAGCAAAATGGCTGTCTGAGGAAGCTTTGCAAATAGCTAAGGAAAGGAGGGAAGCGAAAGGCAAGGGAGAAAAACATAGATATGCCCAATTGAATGCAGAATTCCAGAGAATAGCTAGAAGAGATAAGAATGCCTTCTTAAATGAACAGTGCAAAGAAATAGAAGAAAACAATAGAATAGGGAGGACCAGAGATCTTTTCAAGAAAATTAGAGAGATGAAGGGAACGTTTCATGCAAAAATGGGCATGATAAAGGACCAAAATGGCAGGGACCTAACAGAGGCAGAAGAGATTAAGAAGAGGTGGCAAAATTACACAGAAGAACTATACAAGAATGAGCTTAATGTCCCTGATAATCACAATAAGGTGGTCACTGACCTCGAGCCAGACATCCTAGAATGTGAAGTGAAGTGGTCCTTAGAAAAGCTGAGCAACAACAAAACTAGTGGAGGTGACAGTATTCCAGCTGAGCTATTCAAAATCTTAAAAGACAGTGCAGTAAAAGTGCTACACTCAATTTGCCAGCAAATTTGGAAAACTCAACAGTGGCCACAGGATTGGAAAAGATCAGTTTACATTCCAATTCCAAAGAAAGGCAGTGCCAAAGAATGTTCAAACTATCGCACCATTGCACTCATTTCTCATGCTAGTAAAGTCATGCTTAAAATCCTACAAGCTAGACTTCAGCAGTATGTGGATCGAGAACTACCAGAAGTACAGGCAGGATTTCGAAGAGGCAGAGGAACTAGAGATCAAATAGCCAAAATACGCTGGATCATGGAGAAAGCTAGGGAGTTCCAGAAAAACATCTACTTCTGCTTCATTGACTATGCTAAAGCCTTTGATTGTGTGGATCATAACAAACTGTGGCGAGTTCTTAAAGAGATGGGAGTACCAGACCATCTTATTTGTCTCTTGAGAAACCTATATGCAGGTCAAGAAGCAACAGTGAGAACTGGACACGGAACCACTGATTGGTTCAAAATTGGGAAAGGAGTCCGGCAAGGCTGTATACTGTCGCCCTGCCTATTTAACCTATATGCAGAGCACATCATGAGAAAGGCAGGGCTAGATGAATCAAAAGTTGGAATTAAGATTGCCGGAAGAAATATCAACAACCTAAGATACGCAGATGATACCACTCTAATGGCAGAAAGTGAAGATGAACTAAAGAGCCTCTTGTTGCGGGTGAAGAAGGAGAGTGCAAAACTTGGGTTGAAACTTAACATTAAGAAAACCAAGATCATGGCATCTGGCCCTCTCAATTCCTGGCAACTAGATGGGGAAGAAATGGAGGTAGTGACAGATTTTATTTTCCTGGGTTCCAAGATCACTGCAGATGGGGACTGTAGCCAAGAAATTAAAAGACGCTTGCTCCTGGGGAGGAAAGCCATGACAAATCTAGACAGCACACTAAAAAGCAGAGACATCACCCTGTCAACAAAAGTACGTATAGTCAAGGCTATGGTCTTCCCAGTAGCAATGTATGGCAGTGAAAGTTGGACCATAAGAAAGGCTGAGCACCAAAGAATTGAGGCTTTGAACTATGGTGCTGGAGAAGACTCCTGCGAGTCCCTTGGACTGCAAGGCGATCAAACCGGTCAGTCCTAGAGGAGATCAATCCTGACTGCTCTTTAGAAGGCCAGATCCTGAAGCTAAAACTCAAATACTTTGGCCACCTAATGAGAAGGAAGGACTCACTGGAGAAGAGCCTAATGCTGGGAAAGATCGAGGGCAATAGAAGAAGGGGACGACAGAGAATGAGGTGGCTGGATGGAGTCACTGAAGCAGTAGGCGTGAGCTTAAATGGACTCCAGAAGATGGTAGAGGACAGGAAGGCCTGGAGGAATGTTGTCCATAGGGTCGCGATGGGTCGGACACGACTTCGCAGCTAACAACAACAACAACAAAAAATGTGCATTTTATGTCAATGTTTTAAATTATATGTAGATCCATAGAATGTAACAGGATAAATTGGTAAGGCAGTTGTGTCTGTAATATTGCCATACTGCTGATTCCAAACAACAGCACATTAAAAAGTTAGGCCTGTGGTATATTGAACCACTATTGTTAGCTAGAATGGCAGTCATTTAATTTCAGTAGAATCTACAGGCAGAAATTTGTTCATGGCAATTGACTGTATTAGACAATTCAGATTCCCCATCATGCATTCTGTAGAAAAAAAAAATTGCACTGTATAATGCTTACTTAAAGTCTATAAAAGTAAGATATAAAAACTCATGGAAGAAAGATTCACTTGTAAATATCAGAATACAGAAGACTTTGTGTTACTGTATATACTCCAATTCCAGAAGAGATATGTGAGAATTATAGGTAATCTTTGACTTACAACAGTTCATTAATGACTGTTCCAAGTTACAAGAGCACTGGAAAAAGTAACGTGACCATTTTTCACACTTATGACCATTGCAACATCCCCATGGTCACATGATAAAAATTCAGACGTTTACCAACTGACTCATATTTATGATGGTTGCATTTTTTGCGACTTTTTGACAAGCAAAGTCAACGGAGAAGCCAGATTTACTTTACAACCATGATACTTAACAAGTGCAGTGATTCACTGTAGCTAGAAAGGTTGCAAAATGAGACAAAAGTCATTTAACAAACATCTCACTTAGCAACAAAAATTTTGGGCTCAATAGTGTTTGTAAGTCAAGGACTATCTGCACTGAAAAATATTCCACTACGTAAAATGATTTTTAAAAAGAACAAAAAAATATGACACAAATGTGTAAATGCTTTATATAAACACAAAGTGAAATATAGTTATTAAACTTTAAATAGAAAAACTATAAATTTCATAATAACGGGAAATATTATGACTGTGAGGCTTATACCGCCCTGAGTCCTTCGGGAGAAGGGCGGTATAGAAATCAAATTATTAAATTAAATTAAATTAAATTATACACCTGTTGGATCTGTTGTTGACTAGAGGGCTTCTGAGTCTTTCTTCTTAGCATGGACTCATGGGGTGGGATGGAGATTATGCAAACATCATAAATTATCTAGTGATGTCAACATCAGAGCACAAATACATAATAATAGCACTGGTGTAATGCTATCACAATGCTTGTGTCATCATTTTAACATCATCGTGGTTTGCTATAGCTGTGTCTTCTTCTCAGGAGTCTTTATTGTAAAGCTGGCTTTTAATTTTTTTTAAAACAACATGCCTTCAAATAAAGCAGAGCTCAGGTCTACAAGTGCCTTCCCTAAAATCTCACAGCAAGGTGTCACAATTTTAGTGTGAAGAATAAAATTACTTAATGTATGGCAATAAAGGATATTAAGTTTATTTAATTTATTTAAATTAATTTATTTCACTAAATTAAGTTATACATTTTTTTAAAAAAAATACAGCCCCTTAATCTGTAAATATGTGTTTATAAATATAGTTTCACTGTGACCACTGAGACAAAATATTGATGTCCCAGCTCAGGGGAAATAATGACCCTTTACTTTCATAAGGCTTGTGTGTGAGTGCCTACATTTTTCCTACAGAATTTATTCGTGAATACACTACAGTAAGCCATAACTCTTTGGGATAAAATGTTTCTGTATCTGTCTTTTCAATTTCCTCTGCAACATTTACCCTTTTAGAAAAATCCTGTTTAATACTCTTCCCACCACATTGCGTTGGAGTGAAAAATTCTGAATTAAGAAACTGTTCCCTTGCAACAACTATTCAAGTTTTATGTTCTCTTGCAGGGAAGAAATCTCTTTCACCCAGCATGGGTAACAACTCCAAGTACTGCAAAAGCACAACCCAGCACAAAAAAAACTTCTTGGTAGTGGAAAATTAACAGAGATGTTCTCAGTGGATTTTTGTGGTTTTTAGTATTTAAGCAGTTTTATAAAAGGACATATTCCTTCTGGCATGATTTCTCTTTGTAGTGACTTTAACTTCCCTGTTTTATTCTTAACTGTTTAACTAAATGAACAAGAATCTAGAGACCTTAGATTTTATGTCTAGTAAATGGAGATTCATAATACTGTAACCTTACTCTCTGTTATGCTGTTCGTCATCTTTATGTGGAAGTTCAGTCATTGAATCAATTGGTTTAGACTAGACTAGGCAACACCAAGAAGCTGAATCCAGACAAGATAGAAGTCATTGAATAAGAATGTGAATAAGATTAGAAAGTCATATTAAATCAAGAAAAAGGGGGTATGATGGGTAAGTGGTCAGCTTGTCAGCTGAAAAGCCCGGATTCAAGATTCAAGCACCGCACAACCAAGTGAGCTCCCATTACTTGCCTCAGCTCCTGCCTACCTAGCAGTTCTTTTTTTTTATTGAAAAGTTTTAAAATACAATTTTCCTTTAAAAAACCCACCTTCCCCCTCCCTGCTCCCCCCCCTACCTCCCCCCAACCTCCCTCCCTCCTCCCCTCCCTCCATCCCCCCCTCCCCCCCGACTTCCCAGAGCTAAATACAAGGTATATATCTATAAAAAGGCAATCATAAGCAACCATATACTACCCACTATAAAATCTAAAATCCATTACTCTCTAGCTTATATAGGATAAGACACACCTTAACAATATTAACTATATATAAAAAACTAGAATAAAAAAGAAAAAAAAACGAAAGAAGACTTATTCGAATGCTACATAAAACTTCTTAACCCTATACTTGTTCTGGATAAACTCAATCCATTTTCTCCATTCCATAATATAGCGTTCTTGCGAATGATCTTTCAAATAGGCCGAAATCTTCGCCATCTCTGCCAGGTCGGAAACCTTTAAAGTCCACTCTTCTATGGTCGGCAATTCCTCTTTCTTCCAATATTGGCCTATCAAAAGTCTTGCTGCCGTAATTAGGTTCAACATCAACTTAGTGTCCACAACTGTAGCGTCTGCAATTATTCCCAACAAAAAAAGTTGCGGACAAAACTTTATCCTCTGTTTAAAAATCTTCTGCATATTCCACCAGACTTTTATCCAAAAAGCCTTGACCTTCTTACATGTCCACCATATGTGAAAATATGTTGCATCTTCATCACCACACCTCCAACATTTAGGCTGGTAATTCGGATACATACTTGCAAGCTTTTTAGGATCTAAATGCCATCTATAAAACATTTTGTAAAAGTTCTCTCTTAGATTTTGAGCTTGAGTAAATTTTACGTTCCTCACCCAAATCTTTTCCCACATGTCCATTGTGATAACTTCCTGGATGTTTTGGGCCCATTTTATCATACAATCCTTAACAAGCTCTGTCTCTGAATCAATCTCTATCAATGCAAGATATATCCGTTTGATATGTGCTGGTCCCTGATTTCTAACTTGCTTTATCAAATTTTCATCAGTCATTGTAAAACCATTTTTCTGGTCTTCTTTCCACCTGGCCCGTAGCTGAATATATTGAAACCAGTTTTGAACAACCTTCTCTTCTCGCAAGAGGCTATATGACTTCAAACACCAGACATTTCTTTCCAAAGTTAAAATCTCCTTGTACGTAGTCACATCATGTTTGAAGCCAGCATGTATATTTTCTATTGCGTGTTTTGGAATTGCCCACAATGGTATCTTGCAACTCAACTTATGTCTATACTTCTTCCAAACTCTCAGCAATGCCTGTCTTAAAATATGCACCCTAAACACATTGTCTACCTTCTTATCATACAACAAATATGCATGCCAGCCAAACCACAAATCATGGCCCTCAAGATTTAATAACCTCCCTTGCGTCAAATTAATCCAATCACTTATTCCTGCTAATGCAGCAGCTTCATAGTATAATTTAAAATTAGGCAGTTTAAGACCACCTCTCTCACGAGTATCCTGCATAATCTTAAGTTTAACTCGTGGTTTTTTCCCTGCCCACACAAATTTATTGATACCACGCTGCCATTCCTCCAAATTAGAATCTTTCTTAAGGATCGGTATCATTTGAAACAAAAATAAAAATTTGGGCAGGACATTCATTTTCACTGCTGCAATCCGTCCCAACAAAGACAATTGCAATTTTTGCCAACTCTCCAATTCTTTTTGAATTTTCCCCCATAGTTTTTCATAATTATTTTTATATAGCTTTGTATTAGAGGGCGACAAAATCACCCCCAAATATTTAACCCTCTTAACAATCTCAAATCCAGTTAATCCCTCTAAGAGAGCCTTCTGTGAAACTGTCATATTTCTAGCCAAAATTTTAGTTTTCTGTGTATTTACCTTAAATCCAGAAACCTTCCCATATTGTGTTATTATCTCCATCAGGTCCACAACAGAGTTCTCTGGCTGGGTCACTGTAACAACCAGATCATCTGCAAATGCTCTCAATCTATAGTCCTGATCTCCAACTTGTATCCCCTTAATTTTTTCCGAACTCCGAATCTTAACCAATAATATCTCTAATGTTAACACAAATAACAAGGGCGATAACGGACACCCCTGCCTTGTGCCCTTCTCAATGTTACATGCTGCTGTCAGGCTATTGTTAACTATGATTCGGGCAGTTTGTTTTTGATATAATGCCCTAATCGGCTGTAAGAAATTTTCCCCAAAATCCATTTTATCTAAAACTTTCAACAAAAATTGCCAATTCAATTGATCAAAGGCCTTTTCAGCATCTAAAAAAATTAGCGCTGCAGAGATCTGGTTGTGCCTTTCCAAAAACTCTAAAACATCAACTATATGTCTCACATTATTTTTCATTTGCCTACCACTAATAAACCCCGTTTGATCCCCATGAATCACCTGTTGCAGAACCCTCATCAGTCTATTAGCCAAAACCTTAGCAAATATCTTATAATCTGTGTTCAAAAGCGATATCGGTCTGTAATTTTTAACTTGAGTAGCATCCTGGTCTTCCTTCGGAATCAAAGAGATAAAAACTGTTCTCCAAGACGGTGGCACCTTTCCCTCCCTCTGAATTGTCTGAAACAGTTCCTTTAACAGCTTTATCATCTCAAATTGTAAATTTTTATAATAGGCTGCAGTCAAGCCATCCGTACCTGGCGCTTTATCCAACTTCAATTCCTTAATTGCTGTAAGAATTTCTTCTTCTGTAATCAGTTGATTAATCCCCTCTTTTTGTACTTGCGTAAGAACTGGGATGCTAGCATTCTCCAAATATATGTCAATATCTTTTACATTAATTTCCTCTTTAGCATATAATTTCGAATAAAAATCCACAAAAGCATCCTTAATAAGATTCTGTTGAAACACAACCCTTCCTTTATACTCAATCTTATCTATATTAGAGGCCCTTTGTTTTTTCCTCAGTCTATAAGCTAACCATCTGCCTGGCTTATTAGCGTTGCAAAAAGTATTGTGCTTAGCAAACCGCAGATTGGTTGCCACTTGATCTGCCATTAATTTATCAAATTGTCCTCTTAGCAGTCTAATAGCCTCCTTGACCTTCACATCCTCTGGATTCAGAATCAAAGCCTTTTCTTTTTCCTTTATTTCATTCTCCAGTTCTTTCCTTCTAGTTTCCACTGCACGTCTATGTCTATTATTCATATATATCAACACCCCTCTCATATATGCCTTGCTAGCATCCCAAACCATATCCATAGAGGTACCCTTATTCATATTAATCTCAAAAAAATCCTTCATCCGCTGTTTGCATTCTTCCACATTTCTCTGATTTCTAAACAAATTCTCATTTACACGCCATGAGCGCCTGTCTCTTTTCTCCTTATCAATCTCCAACCAAACTGGACTGTGGTCAGAAATAGTTCTTGCACAAATCTTCACCTTTTTAGTTCTCAAAAAAAAATCATTAGTCAACAAAATAAAATCAATCCTCGAAAAAGATTGGTGTCTATCAGAATAAAAAGTATAATCCTTCTCCTGCAAATGCCTCTCACGCCAAATATCTCTCAATTCCAGGTCATCCTTCATTTCAAAAAAAGATTTAGGCAATCTAGCATGACTTGGAATGCGCTTAAAAGCTCCAGCCTTGTCCAACTGTACATCCAAAACACCATTCCAGTCTCCCATAAGAATAAAAGATTTATAATCCAACTGGGTAAGCTTTGTGTGGAGTAAGCTAAAAAAATCAGCTTGTTGTTGGTTAGGTGCATATAATCCAACTAGAAGCGTCTTTTTGCCTTCTAACAACAGCTCAATCATAACATATCTTCCATGCTTATCTGCTTCAATTAAGTCTGCTGTTAAGGCACTTTTAACATAAACAACCACTCCATTTTTCTTATTCTCTGCAGAAGCAACAAATTGCGTACCCAGTCTCGAGTTCAATAAATGCTTTTGATCCAAAACTCTAATATGCGTTTCTTGCAAACATATAACATCTATCTTAAATTGTTTTAAATATTGAAAAACTTTCTTCCTCTTCTGCGGTGAATTTAGTCCATTAACATTCCAGGTTAGAAATTTAGTTGCCATGCATATCCTCCCAAAGCTCTTGGAGCACAGCTTTGATAGGGCTAATTTCTTTAGGCCGTGCTCCTCCCACAGCTTGCGTACGTTGTGAAGAATCTGAAGACTTTTGCTGATCTTGTTCTTTTATTTTCTTTGCTCGTTTTAAAGCAGCACGCGTTACTCTTTGCTCTCTAGGATCATCCAAAGAAATTGTATCTTGATCTGCTCCAGGGCCACTTTCCTCTGTTTCATCCTCTTGATGTTCTCCTTCTCCCGATCCCTTTCCAGCTTCCAGAAGTGTTGATGGGGTTGCTTTTAAGACGTTATTGTAGAAATCACGCGCTTGCTTCACAGTAATCAGCCAATACCTTTTACCTTCATGCATCACCATCAGCCCATCTGGAATCTCCCATCTGAACCTTATATCTCTTTGCTTAAGCTCATGCACGAGAAATGTATAGTCCTTCCTTCCCCTTAAAATCCTTGGAGGAATTTCTTTTAAAACCAAGACTTCTTGTTCAGCAATCACCACTTTAGCATCATAGGCAGCTTGTATAACTTGATCTCTAATCTCTCTTTTTGCAAAATAAACCACCACATCTCTAGGCAATTTTCTCTGTCTGGCAATCCATGAATTCACCCGAAACACTTTATCCATAGCTGCTCTTATTTCAGATGCTGGCTGGTTTAATACCACTTCAAGAGCCTCAGAAATCAGCTGCTTTAAATCTTCTTTAATGTTCTCTTTTAACCCTCTGATTCTAACAGCAAACTGCATCTGGTAATATTGGGCTAGGCTTAACTCCCTTTCCATTTTGTCTCTTGCATTTTCATTCTCCCGTGCTTTTACTTCTAATATAGCGTTCCTTTGAGCCAGATCATCCATTTTTTCATCTAATTCTTCCACACATCCCGCCACTTTATGCACTGAAGACAAAATGTCTACCTTCATCACGCTGTACTTCTGTTCCATCCTCTCTTCCATTCTCTCCTCCAATTTCTCCAATTTCTCCTCCATCTGTGCAAATTTATCACCGATTGATTGATTGATTGATTCCAAAAGTTTATCCAGAGCATCTCGTAAGTCCTTCGGTGTCAGCACTTCAGAAGGGTGCAACGCCTGTAGTGATGATTGTTGCACCGGCGAGGATCCACCGCTCCGAAGAGTTTTAGGGGGAGGTTTCGCCGCCATCTTTTAGTCCTCAATTATGACGCACTTTCACTTAAAGTTTAAAAAGTCCAACAAGCTAGAAAGTATAGTAAAATAATCCTCTTCACCTTTCCCTCTTGCACCGCTCTGCCTGCTCCTTTAAATCATAGTTCTTTCTTCAGGCAGGGATGGTTCGCAGACGCCTGGCTCTGCTCCAAGAAGTTCGGAGCAGAGACGCCGGCCAGCTGGGAGCAACCCAGGCTTCGGGGGAGTTCAATCCTTCAGCCGCCCAAGCTCCAAGCTCAGGCGGCCCCGGAGAACTCTACCCCTACCTGAGACCTCACCCCCTCCTCTTCTCCCGAGGAGGGGGCTTCAATTTCGCCCGAACAGCTGATCGGCGCTGTTTCGGGCGAAAAAACAAACAGCTGAGCCGCGGGCAGCCCGGGAAGGCTGTCTTCGGCGCCGCGCCGCCACCGGAAGGCTCCCTACCTAGCAGTTCTAAAGCATGCAAAGGCAAGTAGATAAATAAGTACCACCTTGGTGGGAAGGTAACAGCATTCCATGTGCCTCCGTATATAGTCATGGTGGCCACATGACCACGCAAATGTCTTAGGACAATGCTGGTTCTCTTAGCTAAGAAACAGAGTTGACAATACCTCCTAAAGTCAGGCACAACTGGATAGAGGAAACTTTTACTTTTACTTTTATTAAACCAAGCTTACAGTAATATTACAATCAGTGCTACCACACTTATCTGAATAACCACAACTAGCAGAAAAGTCTTCAAGTTATGGAGGACAGCTCCCCATTTTGTTTACAATATTGGAGCAATATTGTCCAAAAAGAAAACAATCCAGACTATTCAAAATACACTTTAGACTCAGGGTACTTTGTGGTAAAGGAAATAAGGAAATCTTCCAATGATTCCTTTTTAGGAAAATAGCATGACCCATTGAAGAGGAATATTTTGCAGGAGGAAGATGCAATAACTTCATGGAGACCACAGTTGTCACAAAATAGCTCCTGACCAATAGGTGTTGCACAGAAATCTCATACTTATATAAATTGCATTAAATGGCAAATTAAAAAATGCATATTATATTTATATATTTGCAAAAAAGTACATATATTAGTAAATAGTGCATGAAAATGTATGTTATGAGGCAAGTTATGTTTATTAAAATCGGAAAGGTGGGATATTTTTTAAACAATATACTGGGCTCATGTGAGTTCTTTGGATGATGTTCCACAGAACAATTTATCATTTAATAGAATAACAGAGTTGGAAGGGACCTTGGAAGTCTTCAAGTCCAACCCCCTGCACAAGTAGGAGACCCTATACTGTACCATTCTGGGCAAATGGCTGTCCAATCTCTTCTTAAAAACCTCCAGTGATGAAGCACCCACAATTTCTGAAGGCAACCCATTCCACGGGTTATTTGTTCTGTCAGGAAAATTGACCTTAATTTTAGGTTGTTTCTCTCCTTGATAATCAATGATTAACAATTTGTAAGTCATTCAGTCACTACTCCACAGATATGGGATCTAATGATATAAGTAGTGTTGTGCAACATTACTTGGGATTCATTTTATCTTGTTGATTCCCAAGAAGCACATAGGGGACTTTGCAGAATGAGCTTCATCACTGCTGGACCTCTGCCCTACCTGGTTGCTTTAGGAAGCTGGGAGTTGAGCATGATTGGCTGGATCCAGGAGGCAGTTCATACCTCTTTAGTAGTGATGCCTGTCACTATGAAAACAAATGTTAACAAACCTCTTCCTGGACATGGCCATTTTAGACACTTAAGTCTTTGTCTTCATACTCCCCTTTCAGGGAAGGTTGAAAAAGTTGCAACTGCAGAATACTATAAAGCACTGGTATCAAACTTGCCACGTCATGTGATGTGTTGTAACGAATCATGACTTTTTTTGCATTGTCTGAGCTGGGGTGGGCGCAGCTTCTGCATGATGCAACTGACCCGCAGGCCGGTAGTTTGACACCCTGCTATAAAGAAATAGATTATTTGGCTCTTCATCAGCCACATTACAGGCCTGAAAGTGTAAATTCATAGACTACTATTTTGGATGCCTGTGGTTTTTATTTACTGTTCTACATATTGACTTTATTGTTCTTTTGTAATTATTATAAACATCAAAGAGGTTGTTGTTGTAAGAATGGTAAGATATGAATACAAAATAAAAGCAAACAGTATTGCATAATACTTACTGTATGGACTGATAATTAAATGCATTTCATCCTGTTAGTAGAGAATTAGATCAATCTGGGCAAACTGTTCTCGAGGTGAGCCATCTTTTTGTAAGACAAATCTCAAATATTGTAGAAGTACCTTGCATGGATTCAGTATTTGTCTCAAATAAGCTCATACTTTAAAATGAAATAAATGAACATAACTATATAAGTTTTGTTTTGTCATATTGTATAATTAATAACTTCCCATAGTGAGTTATAATTTAATTTCATATTAACATTTTATTTTCTTAAAGCTCATAAAAGGATTTAAAAAAAAGTAAATCAAATCTTGTTAGAAGCTGGCTAAGATTTCAATCTTGCATTCACATTTTTTTTGGTGCTGAGGCTTTGATTCCACAAACTACATTTGTTTTACAAAATTGCAAGAAAGCTGGAAGATTTGCTTATACATTACTTATTCTGCTTTTCCTTTTCATTAGCAAAAGCCTTGGAGGTCATCTTAATCAAGTAGTCTGAAAAAAAATTCTATGGCAATGGAAATCATAAGATAAAAAATTAGAGGTACATTATTATGGCATAGCAGGCACCTAAAATGAAGCTTGATTACTGATTATCCCCATTTTTTCTGCAAACATTAAAAAAGCCACAAGTTTATATATTAACATTTTTTTAAAAAAAACACCAATAGAACATAAAAAGTTAATAGTTTTATAAGAACATAGTTTAATAAGTCCTAGAACAGTCCTAATAATTAGCAAGAAAACCCCATAATTTTGTTCCCCATCTACCACACATGTATGCAGAAGCAAGTCCTGAATTTAGCAGGATTTACTTCTAAGTAAACTTAAGTAAATCTAAACCTAAGTAAACCTAAGTAAACCCTAGCAGTTTTGCCCATTTCCATGGAAACAAATCCCAATAAGCTAATGAAATGTACTCCTAGTAAGTACCCCTAATAATATAACCCCATATAAATCTTATGGCTCTCTATTAAGAAAATGTTGGCTAGAATCTACAGGGGCGCTAAAGATAGAGTGCCTGACTCATATATTTTGGAGATTGCAAAAGGAATGATAAAAAAAAGACACACATTTTTCCTGATACTCTTTTTTTGTGTGCAGATTCCTTCTACAGCTGAAAAAGATTAATACAAGGATAATATAAAAATAAGAAAGGCCTTACCAAATATTTGGTTCCATTAGTGGTGCTTCATTTAATTCACACAGAAATTCAGCTAAACTAAAATAGGTCCTTTGATTCCATTTTGATGAGTCAAAAGTGTGTTTGTGTAAACACAGAGACATAGACACACTTACATAGGCTTTTTTTTCTTTTTTCACGCAAGAATTCTGTGCAATTCCATGCACAGGATATTAGTATAATAATACATTGCTTTTATCTCAGTCTTTCTGAAAACAATCAGTGATATTTGGGATTTCATTGTAAAATCATGTGATCAATTAAAAAAATAAAGTTCTGATTTCTAAAATTCATCAAGCAATAAAGAATAAAACCAACACTTGAAATGAAAATAAAACACTAGGATATGATACACCCTTAAACTAGTAACTGCACAGTACAAGCATTGTAAAGGTTCCTTTTAGGGCTTTGCTTGTGCATTGGTCAGTGGCATCAGCTAATACAAAAAGGTCCAGGACAACTCACCGCGGCCAACTCACCACGACCAACTTGCCACAGGACAACTTGCCATGGGGCAATTCAATGCTGCATTAATCATTTCATTCAGGTATTTTTAATATTGGTCATATTTTTGTTGAAATTATTGTAACCCTTGTATTTTTGGATTGACTTTATTTTATTATTATTGGCCATGGTTCTGTCAAAATTAATTTAACCTTTGTATTTGTTAAATTGTCCAGCAGTGAGTTGTCCGAGGCAAGTTGGCTTTGGTGAGTTGCCCCTTTCTGAATGCAAAATGCTATGGCTCTGGTTACTCAACCATGCACTTTGCCACTGTGATGCATTATCATTGCAACAAAAGCTATAATGGTATACAAGAACTGAAGTAACTTGGAAGGCAGATGCTGAAGAAAATGTATTCTTGCATATACTGTAGATATAACCACTGTGCTCATTAGCAGAGACCTTTGTGATTGAGTATCTCAGGAGGAGGGTGTGTGTGTTTCTTCTAGTGTCTAGCCTGCAAAAAAGTCTCTTCTAGAGATAAGCATTCAGCAGCCCTGCTGAAAACCTTTATATTTACCCTGGCAAATATCAGCTCATGTTGGTACTTATTTCAATAGTCCAATATAGAGGGAGAATATTCCAATATTCATTTATCCATTTGGTTGCTAGGAGGCTGGACACTGATGTCATCAAAGGTTATACTCCCTCTTAAATACTAATGTAAAATATTAGCCTTGCCCAGCACTGCTGCATAATTTTCTTGTGATGTTTAATGGTTATAATTTAATGCATTCCAAGGCAGTAGTTATTGCTGGTGCAAGAAATAAAATTCTAGTCTTCCCAACCCAGTTCTTTCAAATATATTGAATTACAATGGGTAGAATTATTAGCAAACAATATAGTAGGCCATGCTGAATGAGAATATTGGGTGTGGTCATCTAGCACATTTGAAACACAGTAATGTTCAAAAGACAGGTCACATGTAAGCATTATGAGGTTTTCTAGTCAATCTGTTGCGGTGCTGTACTCCCTGTATTGGGAATAGATAAAAGAACTGATCTGACATTTTCAAAATGCAATATATACCAGCTAACTTATTGACTCCTTCTTCTCTTTGTTTCAATCAATTCTTTTAAATTTTCAATTATTAAAGCTGTACTTTTCCCTCTCTGTCAAAATTGGCTATACTTTCCTATAACACTGAGCATCACTATTCTAAAGTTATTTTTGAATTTAATTTGCAAGAATGGTTTGCTAGGGGGTTTTTTGGTAAAAATTTCATAACTAAACTGCAGAGATCCCTTTATTTATGAGAAGGCACGACACACATATATTTTATAGTAAGCTGTTAAATTCTGCAATGTAGAAATAAACAAACAATTTGACTGGTAACTAAATGAGCATAATTGCTCCACTTCCTAAGAAAGTGGACCATTGAAAACTCATTTTATCTGGAAATCATCTGGCAGTAAACAAGATGCAACAGAATAAACTAACTCAACTTTATATTAGGTTACAGTCCCAATGTAGATTACAGTTAAAACTAAAACCATGGCCTTGTCTATATAATGGAGGACTACCATATCTGGTTTGCAAAAATCTGGACACTCATTAAAGGGAAGCAGTGGTATATTTCTTTCTTGGTGGTCATCTGGATTCTTGTGGTCTACATATGCAGCTGGTAACTAAACTCCATTGCAAAGTTGAAAAGGTTGGTAACATCCATTAATGCTAAAGGAAGGCTTCTATCTTAAAGCTGGAGAAATATAACTAATTTGCCTTTACACATTCATTTAGAGCAGACATGTCAAACTTGCAACGTCACATGATGTCGCACGATGTATCAGAGTTTTTTTCCCATTGCTGGCAATTGGGTGGGCGTGGTTTCCTGGTGATGCATCTGGCCTGCAGGTTTGACACCCCTGATTTAGAGAGATTTATTTAAAATTAAGCATCATTTGAAATATAATGGACTATTTTGTTTTTTATTATAGTATTTAAATTGATATTAAAACATTACATAATTTTAAATAATTTATTAAAGTTGATGCTAATAATGTTTCATTATAAAGAAGAAATATGTGATCATCATTTAATTGCAGCTTTAAATAAGACAGAGTCTATAATAAAACCAAATGGGTGTTTGATATTGAAAGTACCATTCTCAGGAGTTTGTGCATCATGTTAAACTAAAATTGGTTGTTTTGATTTTGCTTAGGGTGACATCTAAACCCAACCATTGTAGTTTGTAAACCACAATTCAATACTTAATGTTACTTGTATCCAGCCAATTGTGACTGGTTAAAGAAACCAAGGGTTTATGTTATATGTGAACCTTGTTGGTTTAATAAGATTAGAACAAAGTTAACATTACCAATTGAACTATATTATGGGAAATCTATTCTATTTCATTTAGTCATTGTCCAATCACTTGAGGATATTTTATTATTTAAAATGATAAAGCAAAAACATAGCATTATTTGTAGCTATGGGAAATCAAACCAAGTAGGATAAGCTTGTGATACAGATCCAGGCAAATCAGTGGAAGGGAACAAAGACATAGTAAATATTAACTCTTCCCTGCAGTCTAGACAGTAACCTGCCCTTATTTATTTAAACAATACAGTGAATGTATTTTAAGAGAAGCTGAACTGGAAAAAGATGGAAATGGTTTTAAAATTAGAGAAAGAAATATCAATAACCTGGGCTATGCCAATGGCACTACTCTGATAGCCAAAAGTGCAAAGGATGTGCAAGCTCTAGTAATGTTAGACAAGGAGCTTGTGAAAAAAATTGGACTGAAAATAAATATAAAGAAAACAAAACTAAGGACAAGAAATAGAACAACCAACCTTAGGATTGATAATGAAAATATCAATTCTAAAATCTTCTGCCTTTTAAAATCAGCTATCAAAAGTAAAGAAACAGTCAAGAAATACTCTGCAAACTAGAAGGAGATACAACAGCCACAAATGCCTTTGAAAACATATATAAATGCCACAATGTCTCTATGTTTATAAAGATCAGAAGAGTGCAACCCATGGTATTTCCTATTATCCTCTTTGGAAGTGGATATTGGACTATGAAGAAGTAAAATAGGAAGAATATTGATATTTTTGAAATTTGATGTTGGAGAAACTCCCAAAAATACTGTGGACAACCAAAAAAACAACCAATGAATCATTGAAAAAATAATGCCAGAGTTCTCCCTTGAGGCATAAATGGCTAGGTTCAAATTATTCTATTTCAGACACATTATGGAAAGACCTAGCTTTTTGATTATAAAGTTCTAATACTGGGAAAGGTGTAAGGGAGGATGAGAAGAAGAGGTCCAGCAGCAAAGTGGATGGGTTACATTACTGTGGCAATGGGTACACCATTGATGTGCCTAAAAAATTAAGTTAGTGACAGAAAATATATCTATGTAGTCATTAAGAGTCAACACAAATTGAATGGCACATAATCAATCCATCACTGGTTTCTCAGATATTTCGCAAACTACATCTGGTAAACCCAGATTATGACTCTCTAATTATAGATAGTCATATATATATTTGATAGCTTTTTTCCAAAGTGCATGTGACTTTAATATAGATTATATGATGGATCTTCGAATAAATTAATTCTATAGCTGATGAGCCATTAACTAGGATTATTAGATTTAGTTTGCAAAAAACTGCAAAAAGTGTCTTTCATATGGATCCTTGTTCACAGCAGCCAGTTACTATTGTTCTGCAGCAATTAAAAGAAAGGGGGGGAGGATTATCTTTTATTTTATTTTATTTCCCCTAAAGCATTTCTGGTATTTAAACATATTTTCAATTCCTCTGCCTTACTTTCATGGTGGCTGAATGAAGGGTATGATATTCACTTGGTAAAAATCTATTAAATGTGACAGTTAAAGAATCAATAAACCAATAAGTCTACTTTGGCTGCTTTATCAGTATTGATTCAGATCATTATTTATTTTAATTCTGGGCTTCCTAAAGTTACTAGATTTAACCCTTTGAATAAATATCTGTTCTCCTTGACTCCAGTAATGCCAGAATCTGTTTATTTATCATAATGAAGCTGTTGGGAAATTTTTGCTTATAATAGCAATAGGAATGGAAGACAAATGGTGGAACAAACAACCTTTGTGTCATTGTTTTTTGTTCCTAATAAAAGAATCATCCAAATACAGACTTTGGTTGTTTTGTTTTCCCTAAAGCAGGTCGGGGTGATAATACTATTGTTGCTTTTTCGGTTTTGGTTGCTTTTCCAAAGTCATTTATTATATAATTTTCAGTAATAGAATCTTGATGATTGTGAAAATTTTTAAATGATCAATACTGAGTGCCCTTAAAAATTGGCACCTTAAGCGTTGAGAGGGTTTGGAGATGTTAGATCAATCAAGCAATTACTTTGTTGAAAATAATTAAAAGCATGCATTCAAAAGATCAGATTAATGTTTGTAAACAAGAATGTTAACTGACAGGCAATTGTCTAGATATAATTCAGGAAAAAAATAGTTTTTAATTCCTAGGACAAATATATTTAAAAGCAGTGTAGTAGTGTAGCAGATTGGCAGTGGGGAGAGGCACAGAATTTAAGGAACAGAGATAGGCATACAACAATTTTAGCTTATTAGTTAGTGCCATATGGTAGGCTGGCAAGGCAGTTGAGGAGTATAGTGCAGCAAGAGCTGAAGAGACCTAGTGGCTTATTAACTGAGAAAGAAAGGAAGTGGGATCTATGATGGGATGATGTGTGCAGCAATCGAAGAAGGAGAATCACTTTCAAAAGTAGACATTTCACATGCCTTAACCATGGCATAAGCATAGTTTGTTCTTTTTGACCTGTTCTCATGACATTGACATTATCTCATTCCTATCCCACAGCTGAGGCAGATGCCATTCATCTTTAAAATCCTGAACTATCATCTCTGGGAAAGTCACATGTACCCTGTGTAAGCAAGGCTAAGCAATGCGACTGACTAGAGAAATTGACAAAAGATAGAGACAATGTTGGTGGATTCCCTACTCTAACACCTACAAGTGCTTGGTTGTGAGACTCTTTTCCTCAGGTCAGGCTCAAGGATCAAATAGGATTTCTGCTGCTGTACCAACTTCCCTGCTGAATGGCAGTTTCCGTACTTGTCCTCCTAGACTTCACTGCAGGGCTGGCAGTGGAATACCCCAAGGATTATAGTTCTGGGAGACTTCAATCAGCCATTCCTGGCAGTAGAGTCAGCTCAGGATTTCAGGGAAACCATGACTTCCATGGGCCTGTCACAGGTCATTCAAGGCACAAATAGAAATAGTGGTCATACACCCAATTTGGTGTTCTTGTCAGAGCAGTGTCTATGTGATGTAGAATTGGTGGACCTATCTTTGGTCCCCCTATCATGGTCAGATCACAGTCTGGTGACTATGGGTTTCTCTAGAACTGTACTGCAGGGAAGCAGGAATTATTAGACTGGTCTGATTCCAATGACTAATGGTCCCAGATGGGTTTCAGAAGGAACTGGGGATTATAAATGCAGATCTATGCAGTCCTGTCAAGCTCCTACTTGCTGCTTTGAATAGTAAAGTGACTGGGGCTCTGATTAGGAATGTGTCCATGCAACTTCTCCTAAACTATAAACTAGACATGTCAAACTCAAGACCCATGGGCCAGATCCAGCCTGTGATGTGTTTAGATCTGGCCTGCAAGGAGACTAGTAGGAGGAGGTGATTCAGTAGTTAACTCCTTGCTTCTTTGGGTGCCTTGTCAGTGGCAGCAGTGCTAGCAGAGGCTGGGCAGGAGGAACCTCTCCAATGTGGGGAGCTGTGCAGCAGTGGTAACTTCAGGGGCGGGTGGGCATGGGTCTATGATGACTAACAGCAGCCAGGTGGGCATGGCTGGGTAGGCATAGCCGGGTAGGTGCAGCTAGCCCAGTTCCACCAAGTTGGGATGGCTGAGTTGCCACAGAACAAGTCACACTGGCTAACTCGACATGAGGACAACTCAGTGCCCCACAAGCTCCTCACCTCCCCAAACTGCCAGCAGCCAAGTGCGTGCATGCATGCATGTGCATGCACAACACACACACACACACACACACACACACACACACACCGCATTTCATTTCAGGACTTTTATCCATACAGGAAGGAAAGGTCCTTCTCCCCAAGCCTAGGCATGATTGACAGCTTGCCAGCTCACACATGGATAAAAGTCTCCAAGCTTGGAATGGTGTGTGCATACGTGCATGTGCACAGCATGCCAAAGTTCTTGGTTGAATTACAAAGATTTCTGGAGAGAAGGAGGAGTGGCATGAGGGAAGGCTGCCCCAAAAAGCCAGCCTTCTTGTGCAGGATGTGGGAGCGCCTCATCTCTTGTCCTCCAGAGATCTGTCAAAGCAGACGTTTGACTCCGCGCTTCCATGCACAGCAGCATCACCTTCCACCTCTTGCTTTGTTGGGAGGGGGCACCAGACAGGGAAACACCAGTGCTTGGATATCTGGGATTGGGAGAAGAATGTCTCCTTTGGCATGCTGTGTGCATGCACACATCATTACAAGTTTGGAGACTTTTATCCACATCTCAGCTGGCAAGCTGCCAATCATGCCTAGGCTTGGGGAGAAGGATTTTTCCTTCTTCTGTGGATAAAACTCCCCAAGCATGGAATGTGTGTGTGTGTGTGCGTGCATGCAGGTGCACATGCTTGGCTGCCAGCAGCTTGGGGAGGCAAGCAGCTTGTGGGTCACTGAGGTGCCCCCACGTCAAGTTAGCTGGTGTGACTTGTTCCATGCTGACCCAGCCATTCTGAGTCAGTAGACCTGGGCCGGCTACACCTACCTGGCCATGCCTACCCAGCCATGCCCACCTGGCCATACAAAGTCAGCAGCACTAAGTGGCATCAAGCTGGCCATGCCCACCCAGCCACACCTACCTAGTTGTGGTGACCTGGCTGTGACCACCTAGCCATGCCTACTCAGCCACTCCCATCTGGCCCTTTGAGGGCAACCTTAATGCTGATGTGGCCCTCAATGAAATTGAGCGTGACACCCCTGATCTAGACCTTTTCATTCCCTGTGTTATATGGAGAAACCGAGAGGGATGAAACAAATGAAGAGATGCCTAGAATGCCACTTATGGAAGACAAAGAACAAAGTCAATTGAATATGGGTAAGAGTTGCTATTAAACCATACTTTGTGGTGTTTCAGGCAGTGAAGTGTAACTACTTTTCTATACTAATTGCATCTGCATATAATCAGTCAGCAACCCTCTTTAAGATGAGCTGTCTCCTCTTGGAAAAGGAGGATACAGAGGTCTATCTGAAGGGATATGCTGAGGAATTTACTAATTTTCTGGAAGACAATATCATTTCAGTTCATTCCCAATTATATATCAGCATGGTTTCTGGTCTGGTGGAGGCACCTGGGGCAGACTCTTGAAATGATTTGACTCTATTGCTCCTGAGGAAGTGGACAGCATTGTAGGGAGTAGGATCACAAGCACATGTTTCAGATTCATGTCCTTCCTGCCTTGGGAGGTGACATGAGGCTGGATTCAGGTGGTGATTAATGGTTCCTTGTGGGAAGGGGTGGTGGTCCAGCTTTTAAAGGGGGCTTTGGTCCAATCTCTTGTTAAGAGGTCATCATTAGACTCCATCCTATTAGATAATTTTCATCCTGTCTCCAATCTTTCCTTTCTGGGGAAGATTGTTGAGGAGGGAGATATGTGGCAGCTTTATATGTTCCTGAATGAAATGAATTACATGGACCTTTTCCAATTAAAATTCTAGCCATATCCTTAGCAAGAGAAATTGGGTAAAAGATTTCTCTGATTTTTCCCCAGGACAAAGGATTTCTTCAACATGGGGGGTGGGTGGAGAGAGGGAGGGAAATGTAGCATTGGTGCTGGAAAAAGCTAAGGAGAAGTTCCCACATAATATCCTCTCTTGGGATTTGAGAGCAGTTTTAAAAAAACAAGGAGGCTGCAAATGGCTGGAGATATGAAAGTGAGAGGCAGGTTATGTGCCCACCTGCCTGAAACTAGAGAAAGCATAAGCATGCTATACTCACATGGGAGATATTTTATGAAATATTCTTTTTCTTTTAAAGCATTTTAAAAGCAAGATCTTGTTCATCAGACTGAGTAATAATGGGGAGAGATGCAGGAGTTCTCTACTCAGTAATAGCACTTTATGGCAAAAAGACAGTAAATTGTGAGTCAGCAAATTAAAAACCCAGTCAATCCAATAATTATAACACTGGAATGGTCAAAAGGTAGTGTCTTTTACAAACAGTAAAATAAACCTTATCTACATTAAGAGTTTTAAATCACAGTAATCCATCTCCCACCTCCACTTTTTGGGTGACAAAGTTGTCAGGTCGGCATGCCAGGAAACTTTTCGATCTCCCACTGGCTGTAGAGTTTGTTTCTCAGTTGATGTTAGGATAGTTAAAGTCCTCCAATATTACAGTGATGTGCTTCCTGTAGATCTTGGCTAATTAATTGGTAAAAAGTTCATATTTTCTGCACTTGGTTGGGTGACCTGTACTATACACCTATGGCAATGTCATTTCTTTTTCCCTCTAATATTCACCTAAATACTTTCAAGAAGGCTTTCATCCATAGTATTGTGTATTTCTGTAGAGGTGTAGCAATTCTTTACATACAGTGCAACTCCTCCCTCTCTTTTTGAGTTACTTCTGTTTCTTTTGAACAATGTATTTATCTCCTTATAGCAGTATGTTCCAGTCATGGGTTCCATCCCATCAAGTTTCAGTAGTAGTAACAATATTGTATCTACCTTCATGTTCTTATAGGACTTCAAGTTCTTACCCAAACTTAGCCCTTTACATTGCCTTTGCTTTCTATGCCTCCTATTTCATATCTAAATCCCCTTCCTTCTCACCACTCCCTTTCTCATTTTTCTGATTAGTTGTCTTGGGGATTATGCTTGGAGTCTGGTCTCTTGATTGTTCTCTTCTAATTTTAAAGTCCTTGGTATTCTTGATTCATGTCACAAGCACCTACAAATTATACACATATAACATTCAACAATGAGCGAATAAAATAGATCATAGAAATATAGCATGTGTCAAAGTATGTAGCATAAATAGGATTAAAACTAAATGACATTTGCCCAGTATTGGCCATATCGATAGCATTTTATCTTGCCATCATGAGGTCTTATTCTGTACATGTTTAAGGACATTGTATGCATGGTACCATGTATGAGACAGATTGTTTTTCTCCACATTCACACAGAGTACCTTCTGTAGGGAAGCCTCATTTTCTTAGATTGTCCTTTGATCTTCCTATCCAGGCATGCAGTCTATTTAGCAATTTCTATATACACCAAGACTGTTCTTGACCAGGTAGCAGACAGTCATATGATTGTGCATAGTCACCCGGTAGCTCCTTACTTGCCTATGGAACTATGGAAGGTGAGTCCTTGGGCTGAGCTGAGCTAGTTGTTTTCCAAACACATTCTTCCTGCTGCTTGTGAGGTGCAGTACAGAAATCCTTCCTGTAGGTAATGTAAATCAGGGGTCCCCAACCCCTGGTCTGTGGACCAGTACTGGGCCGCGGCATGCCAGCAACTGGGCCGCACAAACAAGCAAAGCCCCATCCATTAGATGCAGGCAACACAGAAAACCACACACTCTCTGGTCTGTGGAAAAACCTCTGTCCACAGAAGCGGTCCCTGGTGCCCAAAAGGTTGGGGACCTCTGATGTAAACCATAGCCCAAAAATCCCAAGTTCTCTTGGCAGCAGAATTGTAGTAAATATTAAATATTTTATTGCATTAAATATGTCATTATATGTATTATATTAAATGCTTTATTATATTAAATATTAAATTAAATAGTTGTATTTAATTTGTGCAATTTAGCTTCTAAATCTTCAATAGGATTTTCAGAACTGGGCTGCAAACATCTAAATATCACTAAATGGCAGCAAGGAGCAACACCTTTCAATAGCTCTCATCATCAGGTAGCTGTTTGGGTTTGGAAGCCCATATCAAGTGAAGTAACTGGAATAAACTCATAGTTTATTAGCATGGTTTGATTGTGCTCTTGTCAAAATATCTAGAAAAAATGTCTAAATATTTCTGGAATTTTCAACCAAAGATGTATTGAAATGGTGCTAAGCACTGCTTAAACCGAGGTCCACTTGCCTGAGTGTAGAATACAGTGCACACCAACAGAACATCAGATCTACTGAGTGAAAGCTAATAAGCCCCACTGTGATTTGAAGTGTTAACCTGCAGGGCTTGACTGAGGAGCTTCAAGTAGAAAAAGACAGCCGACTTTGCTGTAGTATTGCCTTGACATTGATGGTAAGGTGGGAAAAGAGGAATAGATTTCTTTTACTTTATTCATTTGCGTTTGCATAGCCTACCATCAAAGTCTTATATATCAAAGTAGTGCTGTAGTTCCCTGGAGTTATACTATTATTTCAATGCAGTACTGTTAGTGAGCTGGCAGTGCATCATCTCTGGTTCTCAGCTGCATCCTGTTGAATTCAGCATGGGGATACTCAGCGCACATAAGCTCATTCAAAATGAGCTTTCTATGCAGACTAAAGAACTATAGAATCATCTCTTTAAATGGCCAGCTATGATTTAGCAATATATTAGTCTTTTGATAGAAATCCCAAACACTTTATCACTCAGTAATTGGGTCGCTGCTGTATATTAGTAGTTGGACTAGACCCGACATTGCACTTAGTGTTAATCTCTTATCACGACACATACTGATTATGCAGAGTTATGTTGTTATGCAGATTCCGATTGGGCGAGCGATAAGAAATCACGTAAGAGTACTTCAGGTTGTATGATATTTTTAAATGGATGTCCTGTGTACTGGCATGTGCGTAAACAGAATTTTGTTTCTTGTTCATCTACTGAAGCTGAATATGCTTGTGTTTCAGATGCATGTAATTCTCTAACGTGGTTTGATGCTTTAGTCGCAGATATCTAGACACATCCGATTCGACCGATCACTGTGGTTTATATATCTGAAACACGGTTTACAGGGTCAAAGTGTAGACACATTGACATCCGTTATCAAAATATAAGACAAGTAGTTAAACAGGGTTTTGTGAAATTGCAGTATGTGCCTACACATGATCAGATTGCTCATATGCTTAACAAGCCACTTCCTGCAGCCCAGCATGAGTATCTGCGTAAGAAAATGTGTCATATCTGAGTTCTGCTTTACTGACAAAGAAGGGGATGTCACTGCGTTTTTATGTGTTTGTCAGCAAGCATGTTGCAGTCTGCTCTCTGCAGCTGTGCTGTTATCTTATCATTGTAACCATGGTGAGTGTCACATGTTCAACCATGTTTTGGTTTCATGTCTGGTTCTACTATTGTGTGCGCATGTCCAAACAACGTTTTGCTTCTTCTTTTCTTTCTCTCTCTGCTGTCTGGTGAGACAGAGCATGTAGTCAGTTAAGAGTCTTTCTTTTATTTCCTGATTAAAGTTTTTACGGTAGAATATGTTTTGGGTTTTCTTTCTTTTACCTGTTGTTCACCATGCGTCAAATGAACCATGGTTCATCGACTTCTGATAAGGAGTTTTTGATTTACTCCTTTGACAGATATGACATCATCTACTGTATTGCCACTCTACCACACAGTCCTTTCAGCAGTTCCAAGAAGGCTCCACACCCATTTGCACTACTCAGGTGACCCTGATGACACAGTTAAACCCACAGGCCTTAAGGATTCTCTAAACCAGACATGTCAAACTCGCTACGTCACATGACATTGCACGATGTATTGGGACTGTTTTTTGCAATTGCCAGCAATGGGGTAGGCACGGCTTCCAGATGATGCATCTGGCCCACAGGCTGGCAGTTTGACACCCCTGCTCTAAAAAAATGCAAATTACCAGCTGTCTGCAAGGAGTATAAATCCTTCCATTCCCCACCATCCAGTCAGAACTGAAGAAGCTTCTTGGATGAGAAGCAAAACATCTTCAAAGAAAAACAAGAAAGTCCAGTTGCCTCATGAAAAAGCAATTTTGGGATAACTATGACCTGGATGACTGAGAATCTCCATAGACTTTTGATAGAATACTAACATGTCAGAAGGAAGGGAAAATTAGGGCCTTTTCATAGGCTTCTGGTAAAAGCCGTAATGATATAATACATTTCATGATGTCAGCAAACAAGTGGCACAAATTATGTAATTTGCATCTTAAGTTACCTTGCTTCATCTGTATATTTAGCTATCATTTAACTTGCAAATGTATCATTTTTTTATTTCTGAAAATATCAACATGTAAAGAAAAATAGGAAAAATCTGGAAGATTACCTGGGAATACTTTTACTTTCTATATGTGATTGTCACTAGTGATTTTTAATGTATCAATTATTACTATTTTTATTAAAGAGTTTTACAAAAACAAAATTTTACAATATATCCCCAAATCCCTCCCACCCCAAACCCACCCACTTCCCCCCCACTTCCCAGAGCTAAATACAGGATTATAGTTACAATAATCATATTCTAAATAAAAATTATGCATAATATACAATTAACCAAATTCATAATGCGCTTTAACTCTCTTTTAACATAACTATAAACAACGTACCAATAACAATATCCCACTAAAATCTACTCATAAGCTAAATGGAACTTTTTAGTCCCATATTTGTTTTGAATATAATTTATCCATCTCCTCCAAACTGAAATATATCTTTCCTGTGAATGATCCTTCAAATAAGCAGAAATCTTAGACATTTCTGCAAGATTCGAAACTTTAAACACCCATTCTTCTACAGTGGGCAAACTATCCTTCTTCCAATATTGTCCCACCAGTAACTGTGCTGCCGTTATCATGTTCAACATCAAGTTAGTTTCTTTAACATCACAATCTACAACAATACCCAATAAAAACAATTGCGGGGAAAACTTTATCTTTCTCTTAAAAATCTTTTGAATGTTCCACCAAATTTTAATCCAAAAAGCTTTTATATTTCTACAAGTCCACCATATGTGAAAATAAGTAGCTTCTAAACTACCACACCTCCAACATTTAGACTGTAAATTAGGATACATGTTGGACAACTTCTTGGGATCCAGATGCCATCTATAAAACATTTTATAAAAAATTTCTCTTAAATTTTGAGCCTGGGTAAATTTAATGTATCAATTATTTATGTGTAAGTACAGAAGCCTGTATAATTTTACTCATGTACATTTATGTATAAGTTCATGTTCTATGGAATTCTTTGTTCTCTTCATATTAGTATGTTTGTTTCTCATCAGCACTTTTATTTCCAGAGAAATACCCTTCTATTTTAACTTCCCATAACCATAATCTGCTTTGTCTGCTGTTTAATAGGAAATCAATGCTGTTGTAATACAATGAAATTAGCATTGATTTATTTCATTGTAACTGGCAGCTAAACCAATAAGATATTGGTCAACATGCTCACAGAAAGTGGCCCAACTGGTCTCCCCAATGTGTTTGTGTGTGTGCTAATAATTAAATGCAATATCTGACATGAGGTTTGCAGATGATACTGACAAAATGTCAGGTACCAAAAAATTAATGGGAAAAAAGGAGGAGGGGGAGGAGGAGGAGGAGGAGGAGGAAGAGCAGCAGCAGCAGCAGGAGGAGGAGAGACAAGACCCTAACCATCACATTAAAATTTGTTATTGAGTTAGGATGGTATGTTCAGCACATTCTTGCTTTACATATTCTTTCTGGGATGTGAGCTGACTGAATATAGCAATAAAACCCACCAAACCCATGTAGGAGATATTCACAAGGGAAGGGTTAAAGAGGATGGTTAAACTATATTATTTTAGGAGAACCAGCATAGCTATATTTGTGTGTACTATTTTCATGGCTTAATTAACTTAGTAGTATGTGTGTCCGTTATTTTCATGGCTACATTTTTCTTGTAGTAGATTCTTCAAATGGTTTTAAAATTGTCTCTGTTCTTTCACCAGTATCACTTCAATAACTGCTTTATTGTAGGCTTTCATACTTTTAGTAAATATAATCGTTACAAAGAAAAAAGGGATTTTTTGGTAGAGGAAGTTTGCCATAGCACTTAGTGACCACTGGAAACATGACTAAATAAAGCCAGGGGACATAATTGGCACAGTGATATCAAAAGACTAACAACTTTAAAGATACAAGGGTGGTAATTCATTTTTTTTTTCCAGATCAGGATCACACTTTTGGGATGTTTTGCCTATCCTCTTAGAGAATCATTAGATATTGAAAGAGAGGAAGTTAGCCATAGAAGAAGGACTGCAGGAAACAGATAGGCATGTTAGGAACCAATCAGTCTAATCTGTGGACAGCATTGACCAGCATTGGAATGAGAATAGATTATCCCTACCAGCTGTGTGGCAATGCAACATCTTTCCCCTGGGTGAGGGAAAGAAAATATTTCTCTCTCCATCTCCCCCTATCATAACTTAATAGATAAATATCAAGGTAAAGTGAGTCAATTACTAAATATGTGTGATTATGTAATTATGTAAATATCATAATTTATCTAGCTGTGTCAAGTACCTGACACAATGTTATTTTATTGTCAAATTTATATGGTCACCCATCTCGCATAAAGTGACTATGAGCAGCATACAATAAAACCAAAAACTAAAACAATAAACATGGATAACTCTCATGAGAGGGAAGATGTAGCATTTGTCTGATTATATATTTTGATGCCAACAAGGTGTCTTTGCTGAGGAATCAATTCACTCCATCTAAGAAAAATAAAGGTACTTGTTTTTAGCAACCATGAGGACCATAAGAAGGATGGAAAGCAAACCAGAAGCTAAATTATGTTGTTCATGATCCTCACTTATTCTTCCTTTCCTGGTTGCATGGCATAAGAACAAGAAATTATTCCACACTACACCACCAATAATCCAACCCACGTTACCACTCAGGCTTTACTAAAACCACGAGATTACATCTTGAGTAGTTTGGATCATGTTACTATGCAAGATAATGTAGGAAGAGAACTATGTTAGTATATGGTTTTTTAAAAAAATAGGAGGAATCAGATTTTTCTGGAAAAGATACTCTTTTTTTTTACTGGAAATAAGTTTATTTTCTTGGATACTGCCCAAAGGAAACAATGCCTAGGTACTGTGTTCCTAATAAGCATGTATTCTGGTTTTATGAGGATGTTATTGCTAAATGAGATTCCTGGATTTAAGCCTGCTTTGCCCCTTGCTTATTAACAATTGAATGGGTGAAGAAGAAAGGTAACTATAATAAATTGCCCATCATGGACAAGTTCAAACTGTTAAAGGTGATTTATGAAGATATTTTTATTTAAAAAATTGGTTTGTTTATTTGTTTTCTAAAATATCAGGAGTAAACATCCAGAAGCCTTTGTCCATGGGTTGGTATAGGGAACATTCTGGATACATGTTTATAGTAACTATATTTATGCCTTTCAATGGGAATCACTATGCCTTGGAAGTTTCTCTTTTGCTGGTAACAGCATTAACTAATCATATCCAGGCTGGCAGGAGGAACATGGTCCAGGTGCCATCAGCTAAGGAATGCCAGTTGGTAGGACCCGGGAAGAGGGCTTTTTCTGCTGTGATGCCCTTTCTCTGAAACAGCATTCTCTATGAGATTAGGTTAACTCCAATTCTGTTGGCCTTTTGCAAGGTCCTAAAAACCTGGTTTTGTTCCCTGGAAGCTATTTTAGGATACTTGACCGCTATGCATTTTTGTTTTATACTATATGTTTTATTGGTTTTATTTATTTTATTGTAAGCTACCCAGAATCACATATGTCAGATGGATAGCTATATAAGTCAAACAAACATATCCACATAAAATTTATAATGTTTTTAAATGAAGGCAGATGGATTTATTTTAAAAGTAAGAGTATTGTGCATTTTGTTTATAGAAACAAGCATATTATTTTCAAACATCTTGAGATGTTATGGTATATGACTATAACATAGCTTGTATTTTGAGTGGTGAGATGGTGATCCTTTGCTGATTGGACACAAAATCGTCTCTTTCATCTCAGTTGATTGAGAGCTACTGGTAACAAAGCAAATGATCTATATCTCTTTATTCCAACTGTTTTTGTTATGTGCTTTAGACTGATTCCTTTTCTCAAGTTATTGTTAACAATACACAAGGGACTTATCTGCTGCCATGCCAGTACAGGAACATAATCAAGTATTTTGCCAGATTTTTTTTCAGCATTCTAATTGGCTTTGGCTCTCTCCTACCTTCTGAGGTACTGAGAAATGACAGATAGAGAGACCCATGCTGCTATAATCAACTATTTTAAAAGAAAATGCAGAAATTCTCCTCAGTAGGTGACAGCACAATTAACCAATTAAAATAGTCCAATCATTAAGGCTAAAATGGCTAAATGTGATTAAATTATTGCCATCAGATATTCTGAAGAAATCAAGGTGGAATGTTGGTGGCAGGTAATGAAAAACATTAGATTAGCTAGAATTTAAAGGAATTTTAAGGCTCAGGAGCACTAAAAACTATCATCTACTGATAATTCGGCTGCACTTTGGTTATTTATGCAGCAGTGTTAATGCATATCCCACTTCCCAAAGCACAAAAGTAGAGGTTCCTGTCCTGAGGAACTTTGACCTCAGCATATTTATTGCATTTGTATTGCAGTGCAATCCAAAAATTCTCAGTGGCTTTTATAATTTACTGAACAGAAAAAACAGTTGAAAATCTACGGTATGATTAAAAATACTGATCAAGTAATAATTATAAAACCCCAAACCAAATGACAAATATATCTAGAATGCCAGAAAAGTAGAAGAAAATAAAAAGAAATAAAAGATAATGCCAGACATGAACTTAGTTAAAAATGCTCTCCAAAATAGTTCCACTTTAACATCTTCCTGAAGATTGGACTAGAAGACCTCCAAGGTCCCCTCCAACTCTGTTATTCTGTTGTTCTGAAAACCAATCAACACACCATCTTCATTAACAGATTATTCTACACTGATGCAATCATGAAGAAAAAGTTCCTTCTGACTTCTGCTTTTTTCACATTTTGGAAATATGGAACAATAAGGAGTTTCATTCTAGAGAAGCACTGAGCAGAGATCTAGTAGAGCTGATTTTCCAAGTGGAGTAGGTGCCATGCCCCCAAAGGCTTTATAGATCAAAACCTATATTTGAATCTGGGAAATCAATTAACAACCAGTGTAGGGTCCACAGAATTGCCTTCCAGAATTGGCTTCCTGTGAGCAAATGGGCCCCTGCATTCTGGACCAATTGTAATTTCTAAGCAGTCTTTAAAGGTAGCCCCTTTTCAAGAGAGGAATGAGATAAAAATTAAATTGGAGAATCTATTGTACATGGTTATGTGTGTGGCTAAAATGCATCTATTTTCTGGCAGATACAGTACAAATCATTTATTATTCTGTGTTGCAGTACATTCTTTTTTATGAATCACAGGCTTGCTATTTAATTTACAGGACAAAATATGGGTTTGAGACAGATGTAGAGACTGTATCATCATTTTATATACCCTGATCTTTGCACATTATTTGGATTAGGGTGGAGAAAATCAATTTCAATTTCTCACTATTTCATATTTTTCCAAATATAGCAAGTTTGTTACAAAACTGAAGGATTTTTTTTTAGTTCGTAATAAAACATGTATATATTTTGGTGCTAGATTTCTCCAACAGATCCATTTTTGCTTGCCATGTTGCCTACTGTACTGCACACAATTTTGTGAAAAAATTTCCCTACTATATATCATCTTATTTTCATTAATATATATATATTTTTCAACAGAAGTTTATCTAACATTCTTTTTTAAAAAAATCACTAGAAAAATGCATTGCAAAAATGTAAACTTGTGACTTGAATTATAAGTAAATCTTGGGTTTATGTATCATCTGAAAACATAAAGATGTACATTCATCTTCAAAAGTAAATCACATTCTTATTTTTGGCCTTATGGTGCTTCTTGTAATTCATGTGTATAACAGATATATACCATATTTTAATGGATTTGACTCTAAATCCATTACTTAGTTATTTCAGTTTTCCCTGCTAAGTCAGTTTTCAAAACTGTTTCCAAAATTTAGTTGAATGAGCCTTTTGTTTAAGAGCAATACCACAAGGTGAAAATAATTCCGTATTAAACAGAGATGTGAGAGAAAAATGAATGTAAAAGTCAAGCTGTTTATTTTCTTTCTAAAGAAAAAATAATTTCCTCTGTGCTTCCATCTTATCTTTTAATCTTTTCTTCCTTTATATTGTAAACATTGGCAGATAGATAAGATAGATAAGAATGGTGTTGAGTGCATTTACTGACCATGACTGACTGATGATTTTGATGACCCTGTATTTCTACAATAATATTTTAACTCTCTGAATGCAAGTAATATATGTTGTACTACTGAAACCTGTTAGGATAATGTGCCTTATGAAGAGACTTTTTCTCCCAGTACTCAGACAGTAGACAAAGTTTACCAAATATAGTTGGATGTGTGCCCTATGTAGTTTATGCCTCTTCTTGGCTTATGAATGCTGTCCTAGGATAATGTTGCAGGATCCAATCTGGGTTGGTCACCGGGACCAAAGATTTAGTCTTCTGAACTTTCAGACTCATTCAGGAGCCCATCCTCAGGGAATTTCTCTCTAGCAGAGTATGTGTCTTCTTGGCTTCTCTCTGTACATTTTCAGTCAGGGATCCACCCAGAGTATTCTAGAGTACTGTATTTTCTGGCATATAAGATGACTTTTTAACCCATGAAAATCTTTTCAAAAGTCAGGGGTCAGCTTATACGCTGGGTGATGAAACTTTAGGGACAGGGCTGGCTGGAAAACCTGGAGCGGATCTCCCATTTGGTCTGCCCAGGGAAAGCGGGACCAATTGGAGAAGAAGCTGCAGTCTGTGATTTTTTACAGGCTGGGGTCTGGGCGTCTTTCCTTCTAAAGTTGAAGAGCAGCTGCAGTCTATCCCAACTTGAAAGGCAGGTGGGGAATGCAGCAGCCAGAGCAGCTGCTTAGCTCTAAGGGCACATTTGACTCAGGAACTGGGCGGGCTGGCTGGAAAACCTGGAGCAGATTTCCCATTTAGTCTGCGCAGGGAAAGCTTTAGAGTGAATTAGGAAAAGTTTAATCCACTTGCACTGTTTTATGTTTACATGTTTGATGACAAACAGCCTTATGTTTATAAGTGACAGTTTTCCTACTAAGTACCTGCATGTCGTAAGCATTTGAATTAAAATTACCATATTAAAATCAAATCTGATGTTTTTTAATTTTTATTTGGTGTGCGCTGGAAGAGGGGTAGTCTTATACGGCGAGTATAGCCCAAACCCTATAATTTAACAGGAAATGTAGGGGGTCATCTTATATGCCCAGTCATCTTATACGCCGGAAAATACGGTATTATTTTCATAGGTGGCCACCTGCTGTTTTTCCTCACAAGACAAAACAAGAAATAGCAGCTATTTTGTGTGGATACATTTTATAATAAAATCCTAAATATCCAGACTTTGCTAGTGTATGACACCCTACAAAATACAGCTACATTCACAAATTTGATCAAAGTGCAGATTTCCAAGAATCTATAGGGAGCAGAAGGGAACATAGCCCCCATACAGTATAGGGTTCAATATAATTTTCCTGCATATTTACACACATATCTACTAATTGTCTACTAAAAGAAAATTAGTGGAAACTTGGAATCAACTTCCAGAGAAGGTAGTGAGTTAATCATCAGTAACTCACTGCCTGTCTGGGCTGGAGAGCCACAGACTTCCACTAAATGATCCTACTGGCCTTTTGAAAGACCCTGAAAATATGGTTTTGCCAGTGGGCATGGGGACCAGAGAATATGGTAAAGCTGTCACAGCTGATTTTAAACAACTATGAAGTTCTAAAATTTATCCCTTCTCCAAAATTCTGGCATTTTACAAAAATAAAAAGCAACAGCAAACTGAGACTTTCTCTTCTCAATCTAGATGGGCAGGAAGAACAAGTATGCTCCACTCTCTCTTTGTGCTGAATTAGGTGAGAAAATTGTCTAGTAAGAACTACCGTGAATTACAGTATAAAACAACTTTGGGGTTGGATTGGGGAGATGGAAATGACAGGAAACTCTAGAGATGCACAATGTATTAAAAAAGCTTTACTGTCTCTATTAGACAAAATTCTTTTCTCTTACATATTTGAAACAATTTCATAGACAACCTAATAAAATTTCACTGAAATTTTCATACACCTTTTCATTATTTATGTCACTGTTAGCAAAGGTTTCTCAATAACTTTTTAAAGTGTAAATCTTCCTGCTTTTCCTTTTCAATAACTACATTTTCTTGATTCAGCTTTTAAAAATGAAAATAAATGTAGGCTCTTATGAAATAGAACCATCATTTGCATGGCATGCTTTCTCCCCAGGTTTTTGTTGTTGTTTTGGGATTTTTCTCCTGCAAATGACAAATGTTAAGTGATTTTTTATGCCAGTCTTTGCCTTACATTAAGGTTTGGTGGGAAGGAAACATACAAATTAACTTCTAGTGATTTTTTTGCTGCAATTATTTTTTCTTACTGCGCACATGATTGAAACAGAGCATATTGTTAAAGTCAACAATTACACTGTGTCACAAACTCTTGTGGAGCCTCTGAATAATGTGAATAATGAGAAACTACCCTACAAGTCAGAAGATAAATCACACTTGCCTTTTTTTTTCTCACCAAGCAAATATTGTGCTAATTAAAGCTGCATTTTTCAGGATTCTAACACAAAACCCACTACTGCTCAGATAAAGTTTTCAGTTGTCAGAAGCAACAGCTGAATATCCGCATTCCTAAAGGAATTTCATTTTCAAAGATATGTTAACAGACTCTCATTCTATTTTAACAAAATTAATAAGCCTTTCCCTTCTGTAAGCCCATCTCCCCAAGAAGAGCAATTGGGAAAGAGGGCTTAAGTTATTTGTCACTTGCACTTTCTCCAAGCAGCTCCCCATCACAACCTCTTTTCCAGGTTTCTACTTCAAGTTTTCCCTCAAACATGGTTCTTTGGAACCTGTGAAGAGAAAATCAGTTTTGTTCAGAGATCAAAGTACATCTTACAGCTATAGAAAAAAATAGAAGTAAAAATGTCTATACTGAAATAAAAATTATGAAAATAATTCATATATTTGACCTAGAAATTGGGGAGAGGGAAGACACCTATGCCTTTTAAAGGCATCATTTTTTATTCTTCCGTTTAATCCTACCTAATTCTCTGAGACTGTCTGGAAAAGTCCCTGCCTGGACAAGTCCCAAGGTTTTTCAGAAACGGTTTCCCATTCCCTCTTTCCTAGGGCTGAGAGAAAGTGACAGGCCCAAGGTCACCCAGGTGACCTTGTGCCTAAGCCTGGATTAGAACTCATGATCTCCTTGTTCCTAGACCTAGCCTAATGCCTTAACCACTATTCCAAACTGGCTCTCAAAGGAACCATAGCTATTAGTTATCACAAATAAGTTGACCAGAAATCAGATTTTAGAGAGTCTTGAAATTTTCTTGCCAGAAAAATCTAGCAGAGGTGCTAATAGAATAGTAACTGTCTTATTATACCAAGATTATATTTTAGGATAATAAATCTACTTCTTGGCATTCTCTGTGTTTCAGAGAACAGGATTAGTGGTAGTTGGGAAGTAAGATATATAAATATGTTTATAATAACAAGCAGTATTTACTACAACAGAGAAGATTTGACACATCCATGAGATTCATAACATTCCTCAGCATGCATACCTTGTCCTAATAAGGCTGTGAATCAATTTGACTACCGTATTTTCTGACATATAAGACGACTGGGCGTATAAGACGACCGCCTACATTTCCTGTTAAATTATAGGGTTTGGGCTATACTCGCCGTATAAGACTACCCCTCTTCCAACGCACACCAAATAAAAATTAAAAAACATCAGATTTGATTTTAATATGGTAATTTTAATTCAAATGCTTATGACATGCAGGTACTTAGTAGGAAAACTGTCACTTATAAACATAAGGCTGTTTGTCATCAAACATGTAAACATAAAACAGTGCAAGTAGATTAAACTTAATAATAATAATAATAATAATAATAATAATAATAATAATAATAATAATAATAATACGTTGGAAGGGACCTTGGAGGTCATCTAGTCCAACCCCCTGCTAAGGCAGGAAACCCTGTACCATTTCAGACAAATGGCTGTCCAGTCTCTTCTTAAAAACTTCCAGTGTTGGAGCATTCACCACTTCTGGAGGCAGGTTGTTCCACTGGTTAATTGTTCTAACTGTCAGGAAGTTTCTCCTTAGTTCTAGGTTGCTTCTCTCCTTGACTAGTTTCCATCCATTGCTTCTTGTCCTGCTTTCAGGTGCTTTGGAGAATAGCTTGGCTCCCTCTTCTTTGTGGCAGCCCCTGAGATATTGGATCACTGCTATCATGTCACCCCTCACCCTTCTCTTCGTTAAACTACACATACCCAATTCCAGCAACCGTTCCCTATTTTCCTAATTCACTTTTCCTCTTTTCCTAATTCACTCTAAAGGTTTCCCTGCACAGAGCCTTAAATAACACCAGCTGCCTGCAATTAGTGCAGGTTCGCATCCCACCAGGCTCAAGGCTGACTCAGCCTTCCATCCTTCCGAGGTAGTTAAAATGAGGACCCATATTGTTGGGGGCAATAAGCTGACTTTGTAATAATGCTGCTTGGGGGGGGTTGAAAGCTCTAATAAGCAGGCATATACATAGAATGAAGGCTATTGCTAAGCACATTGATTTGTGCTTTAAATTGTAAGCCGCCCTGAGTCTTCAGAGAAGGGCAGGATATAAATGGGATTTTAAAAAAAGACCAAATGGGAGATCTGCTCCAGGTTTTCCAGCCAGCCCGCCCAGTTCCTGAGTCAAATGTGTCCTTAGAGCTAAGCAGCTGCTCTGACTGCTGCATTTCCCACCTGCCTTTCAAGTTGGGATAGACTACAGCTGCTCTTCAACTTTAGAAGGAAAGACGCCCAGACCCCAGCCTGTAAAAAATCACAGACTGCAGCTTCTTCTCCAATTGGTCTCACTTTCCCTGTGCAGACTAAATGGGAGATCTGCTCCAGGTTTTCCAGCCAGCCCTGTCCCTAAAGTTTCAGCACCCGGCGTATAAGACGACCCCTGACTTTTGAGAAGATTTTCATGGGTTAAAAAGTCATCTTATATGCTGGAAAATACGGTATATTCAGATTGCAAGGTGTTTCACTTGGATAGAATGGGGGGGGGGAAATCTGAATTTGCTTTATTTTGAATTTGAACAACAGTGAAATTCTCAGATTTATCCCTGAACTATTATTCTAGAACTCTGGCACACTTCAAGGTGAAAAAAGCAAAACAGAACTGAGATTTTTCCCAAGCAAAACAAGTGTTCAGCCACTGATTATGATCTCTTCTCAATAGGCTCATTCCATAGCAAGCTAATTGAAACATATATCATACATGGCCATTCATGTTGACTTGCATTTTGATGCAGAAAATTACCACTTGGCAAAATGCAAGTCTACACAAGTCTACTTTGTTGATTATCAAATGAATCTCCAGAAATATTTGAATAATTAAATAATACTTTGCCTTTGAGATAGGCATTACTCTTAACTGCACTTTGTCAAATTCACATTGATTACATTCAATTAATATAATTATGGAGCAATCCATCTCAACAACTGTAATCATGGACATATATTTCATTTCTCAGTTACTGTCTCTATTAGCATTATTTTTAAATCATCATCTTTCCATAGAACATGTTTTTCACATGATTTCTGAAAAGAGGACAATTTAATAATTACTCTCCATGTTAAGCCTGTTAGCAAAGCAGAAAGATAGCCTGGCTCTTGAGGATTGATCAGGGGAAACCACTAAAACTTTGGGATATTAACTTTGTCTTATAATTTATTTTATACCAAAAAAATGGCTAAATCTAAAAAAACAAAATTTGTCTCCAAGTACAAAAACTGCAGAAAAAATAGGCATGGCTGAATAGCATCTCAACACTTAAAGATTCCAAATAATATCCTATATTTCTTTGTCTTTTTTTTCCTGTCTTCTCTTTGCCTTTTTCTCTTTGGTCATGTGTTCAAAGTTCTGTAATAACATTCTAATAAAATGTTCTGCTATGTTATTCAAATATTGATAAAACAGCCAATGTTGTCCCATTTGTTTCTCACTCTCTCCAAAATGTACTTATAAAGCATTTTTTTTATTTTGCACAAGTGATATATGAAACTTGTGAGATGTCATAGAAACAATCATATTGTACAGACTCATATATAACCCATCATGCACACAAATACATTTTATTTGAAATGTAACACAGAAATATATTTTAAACACTGACATGTATGATAGAGAATTTAGTTTATGGCTGATACACACATACCCTGCCCTAACATAATATTTATTATGATCTAGAATGTTTAGATGAACAGCTGTGCATCAAACTCAAATGTGATTTGGTCTTAATAATAACAGGCCCATCAGAAACAGTTCAATATCATTTTGTGATGCAATTAGCAATTTTGTACAGAAATTCCAGATTTTCATATTTCACATGTTAAGAAGCAGGGAAGAGGAAACATTTATTTTTATTTCCAGAAGTTCACAAAATCTTGTATTTTTTTTTCTTGACCATTTTCAGCTTAATAACTTACTCTGTTAAAATTATGTATTCCATATTCTGCTATATTGTTTCTGCACCATTTCTGTTTCCCTATTATTTTCAATATGTCATTTTCATGGAAATGATTAACTTTATTATTACATGTTATCCTTTGTTGTATGCCTGTTAAAATATCTTATTGATTTCACAATATAATCTTATAATAGTTGTTCGGAGATATTGTCCAATTTGCTATACAGGACTTCTCCCGTGTATAGGATATAGTCTTAATGTATCAATATATCAATATTCCCTGAGACAGACCATAGCATAACCTGAAATAATTTGGCTATTTTCCACTGTGTGATTGTCTTCCTTTAAATGAATCTTTTTTATTTTTTTACTTGTATAGCCAGCCTACCCAAGTGACAATATTATTAAATAGTGATAAGTATTTTCAATATCAGTTATTACGGGATGAGAAAATTCCATCAGAATAAGGGGGAAATCTATATTCTTCTAAATAATGATGTAATAATAATAATAAGTTGGAAGGGACCTTGGAGGTCATCTAGTCCGACCCCCTGTACAGGCAGGAAACCCTATACCATTTCAGATAAATGGCTGTCCAGGCTCTTCTTAAAAACTTCCAGTGTTTTTTTGTTTTTCCCCTTTTATGTACATTCTGATATTCCAGTTTTAAGTAGAATATACATAGAATTACATTTGATTTCAGTGGGGCTGATTTCCAATATCTATGTTCCACTTATTCTTCTTCACTTATTCAGCTGCAATAAATATTACATTTACAATGCTCAACTGATTTCTGCAGAATTATTTACCAAGAATTTATGTGAAATTTGCTTGCTTCATAGAGCACATAGTTACTAACAAAATGGAAAACAAAATATTTTCTGTAGCTTAGCCTTGATTATTTACCATCAGCTCAGGATTAACTCTTAGTGACTACATACATTTTCTGCAGGATGATCTATCCACAATATGATCCTTCAATCTTTCATCCACCTTGCTAAGATGATCTTCATCTTTTTCCTTCCAATTTTGCTTTATGGACATTATAATTTATAAACTGAGGAACAGAAGGAAGTTTGGAAGAATCAAAGGTAACAAGAAATATACACAATTAAATACAGTTCCCTAGATATACCTATTTCTTACCAAATTGAAATTAAAGCTACTAATAAGCAAGAATCTCCTTCAAATTCAGGTTTTCTTTTTCTGCGTGTATACAGTTATCTACTTTTGTTTGTATATAAAGTGTTAACTGTGGCTGTACTGCTGTATACTTAAAGTTTTTAACATACTGCTTACTCAAGTACTGTAGCAGAAACAGTCTGTTTAAATGTTCTAAATTCTAACAAATTACATTTCTAACTGCTGGGGAGATTGGAATCACACAAAAATGTGCTTTTTTGCACATTTTCAAGTACAGAATTAAATAGTAGAAATATGATTGTGGTAAGAAAGCAGTTCAGAAACAGTAGTTTATAGTACATTACAATGTTATACATGATGCTTTTACATTGCAATCCTCTGATATTGTAATGAATAAAATTTTGCCACATTCTTTCCTGCATTAATCATTTCAAGCTGATCCTACAGGATACAAGGGCAAATTAAATTCTATTTGCAATTTCATGCATGGAGCACAGGAGCTGGCGATTCCTGAGCTAGCAGTTTTTCAGTAAGACAAGCGTGTAAGTTGCAATTATGCAGCTACTGTCTCCCATGTGCCAGCTCTCTTATTACTGACAATTTTGTAAATGAAAATGTATGAATAGTATTAAATTCACCTTCAAGAGGTAGCAAATTAAAATGAATAACATTAGGCCATGTTTATGGGGGAAAATCCCATACTGCTTTAATGATGAAAATTACAAATGGAAAACCCTTGTTACCTTGGGGCTGCTTAATCTTCAGGCTGATTTTTTGTAGTTGTACATGATGAGTATCAAAAAGCAGAGCAGAAAGAGGACCCCCAAACCTCATTCAGAATTGTCAGTAGAAACTTGTAGAATTCTCTCAAAATGGCATCCAAGTAGATCATGCTCTTTTTGTTGTCTAGAAATAAAGAACTGAATGCATTTTCTCATTACAATCCTTAAAGGGACAATAGACATTTAAAAAAATTCTTCATTGGATCATAAATATTGCTTCTGCTGCTCAATCTACATTTGCTTTAACAGACACCTGTATTCTGTTTGTGCTATCCCATTGTCTTGGTTAAGCAAGCGATGAGCTTTTCAGTTTTGAATCTTTTCTTATAAATCAGGGTTAGTTATAGCAATAGCAATAGCACTTAGACTTATATACTGCTTCATAGTACTTTACAGCCTCTCTAAGTGGTTTACAGAATCAATATATTGCCCCCAACAATCTAGGTCCTCATTTTTACTGACCTCAGAAGGATGGAAGGCTGAGTCAACCTTGAGCTGGTGAGATTCGAACTGCTGAATGGCTGGCAGTTGGCAGTCAGCAGAATTAGCCAGCAATACTGCATTCTAACCACTGCGTCACCACAGCTCTTATCCTTTTCATTTGAGTCAGTAATATGAAAATTTCACAAAGGCTATCTAAGAAATTGATTTGACTCACTATAAGAAACCCAGATCATCTACATAACAAACCAGATAATGGCTCTGAGTATTACTTTGCCCAAAACTTAGCCTCTCTTTTTAGTGTTAAATATAGTTACCATAATAATTCAACACACACACAATTTCATGAAAGATAACTTAAAAATAGTAGTTAGATAAAGTCTAACTTCAGTTGTAACTTCAGTTTAATATATTCTCTCTCAACTGATTCAGTTGATGCAGTTGGATTCAATTTTGTTATCTTTATGTATCCTACCTCGGAGCATTTATCTACCTGCCTGGTTGATCTGTCATTGGAATTGCCAGATATGTTTTTGGAGGACAAATATGGGCATCTCCCTCTATTAATCCCCTACTTTGGTTCAAAGAGACCTTAGAGTACACTTTTCTTTTTCAATTCCACAAAACATTTAGTAGAAATTCATGCCACTAGTTGTCAGAAATTGTGATCACTGATGGTTACAAAGATTTTAATAAATAATTTCCAAACTTGAAACATTGAAGTGTGTACGTGGCTCTGTTTAATCCACTTAGCTTACTGCATAAACACTGACCTACAAAGGGAAAGAAGTTTCTTTATGGGAGAAAGATAGACAAGAAAAGGGAAAAAGATTTTCAAAATATCCTTTCATCTGCCATGTATTTATTGTAATGGGGTTTGCAGTTGGACAAGCTGTAGACAAAGTAGAGATGTTAACAGATAAATTCAAGTGATAAAGCAGCACTAACTAATGGAGTATATCAAATACATCAGTTATTATCAGTGCTGTCAAAAGCGACTTATGAGTCTCATAACTTCAAAAGAATATCAACAAAAAAGTGGGGAGGGGAAGATGGCTTGAATGGTCATCTTTGCCAATGAAGAGATTTGCAACAGATAAATGTTGTCTCTCAAAACTGATTTTTAGAGGTAGCTTAATACTTTCAGCCAGAGAGGTCTTTTTATGAGGCCTCTTTGTGTGCTTCAGTGCTTCACACCGAGAGTTAGTGCTCTGGTAGAGATTTACTGTTACCATTTGACTTGTTAAGCAACAATCTGTCCTTTCTGTGAGATTAACTGCATCTGTCCAGCCTGACAGAAGCTCGTGCTGCTAATTTTATATGATCTATTGTCCTGGTGATACTGTTCAGTTCTGATGGAATCATTTGAACCAGGAAGAGAAGAACAATGTAATGGCTTTCTTACAAAACAGATATATGGAATCAGCTGAAGCAATTTACTGTGAACCAATAACAGCATACAGATGTGCAAGTTATGAATTGAAAATTGACCTAGACAGGAACTCATCCCATTCTGTCGTAACCCAAATTAATTGAAACATAGCAAAATGAAAATAAATTGGAGCCACAAGAAGCTGAGTCACAAAAAATACTTTTACTTAAAATGTTGTTCTTTCCCCTTAATTAGGCAACCAATATCAATTTCCAGTAGAGGAGGCAAAGGAGTGGGGAAGGTATACTATTTCAGCCTCTTACATTATTTCATTATTACTATCATTTCACAGAGACACATTTGCAGGTCCTGGAAAGGATGATGATGATCAGAGATTGGAAGAGAGGGGGCATGCCCACATCAACCTGCAATGATCAATAAGCTTTTGTCTGATCCTACTTGCTGCTAATCACCTGACTACCTTACCATAAATTTTACACAGGTTACAACTTACATGAGAGGTTGTTGAGTTAAGTAGGAAACCATGACTTTAAGACTGATCCAACTAGGGACAATTTAAGTCTATCTCATTAATGGCTGGGAACAAGCAGAAGGCAATGGCAAGGGGAAACAATTGAGCATTGTTCTTCAGATCAAATGCAAGTCATTAAGTTATATTACGCCTCAAGCTATTAACTCTTGGAGATAATGTAGGCCTTCTTAATCTTTTGGACCTGAGCTCCAATCAACTTTCATTATCAAAAGCAGTTGTGGGTCTCAATCCCCAAATAATCTGTTGAGACTATACTGCACAAGGTTGTGTAAAATTTGTAAATTCAGTTCTGCATAACTTAATTTTTAATGGTTAACGCATCAAGATAGAAGCTAGGAGAGTGTGAGAGCTAGTCTCACACCTTAGGCATGAAAGCCAGCTGGATGACTTTGGACCAGTCACTTTCTCAGCTCAACTTACCTCACAGGGTTGTTGTTGTTGAGGAGAAAATAGGATGATGAAGTGAGGGTGAAGGTTCGTTCTCCAAGCTTGAAGGTTGGCTTTCAAACATTTCATTACCAGGCTAGGTAACATCTTCAACTGTGTTTAGTGGATGTCCGTGTGAGAGTTCTTATATAAGGGCTTCAGGTGTGGGAGTGTCAAGTGAGGGTCTTGTGATGGGCCAGGTGTGAGTCATCAGGGAGAGGCTTGTGATGGGGAGGTACTTCAGGTCAGAGTCATTGGAGGGTGTGAATTAGTGGGTCAGGAGTGAGTCATCAGTGGGAGGCTGATACTGAGTCTTGTGATGGGGAGATTATATCAGGTCAGGGTCATTGGAAGATGAACTGCAGAGGAGAGAGGGGCTTGAGGGTTGGTGCTGTCCCTGGATGGCTGTTCAGTTGATAAGGATTCTGAGGGATTCATATGCTGGTTGTAGATCAATATGTCTATTGATGGAATTGCTTCTGGAGTGCCAGGCTTCAATGAACTCCTGAACATGGTGGGTGGTAGCATGGCCAATGATTTTAGTGTTGCCCCAATTGAATTGGTGTTGTTTGGTGTCAGTGTGGGTAATGATTAGTGATTTGGGATTGTTGCATTTGACTGATAGCCAATGTCCATGGATCCTGGTTTTTAACTGAAGTGATGTTTGTCCCACACAGAGGTGGTTGCAATTGTTACAGTTGATTTTGTAGATGACATTGCTTCTTTCATCCTTCTGTGTCTTGTCTTTGGTTCTAGATAATTCCTGGTAGAGTGTGGCTGTGGGTTTGTGGGCTATCAGTATTCCTAGGGATTGGAGAATACTGGCTTTCATTTCTGTTATTCCTTTTGTGTATGGTAGGGTTCATTTTTGAGTGGTAGTCGGCTGTGTGGTGGTTTGGGTGCTATGTGTTGGAATACAAAGTTTGGGGGGGATGAAGGAGTATTGTGTATATTCCCCACAATGAGTTAAATATATAAAAAACAAAGGTGGGATATAAATAAATTTTATCATCCCATTGGAAAAGATCTGTGAATAATTGCCTTTAAAAGTATTTAAAATTCATTGACCTCTTCATTATTTTTGAGTTTTTACAGACAATAGACAATGTTGTAACTTTAAATATATATATGAACAATTCAGGAAACAAATGCACAAGAGAAGTTGAAATCTCAAAACAAAGCAAAACAAAAAAACATGTGTAGGAAATCTAAACTGAATAAAGTCACAAAGAAAGTATATAGACAAAAATCCCTGAACTATAGGGCTGATTCTAGAAAAGCAAAAGTTCAGAACTGAGGTTAATGAGAAATGCTAATAAAAACAAAAATACATTTTTAGAGATGTTCAAAATAAAAGGAAATTGAATTGGTACAGCAGTTGCTCAAGGAAAAGATTAAAATGCTACCAGAGAACAGTGAAAAATTATAGACCTACTCAATTTCCATTTTGGTTCAGTATTTTCCAGGAAAGAAGTATGCACTATGAAGAACAAAATGAAAGACAGGATTGAATCCTGAGATTAACAGAAATATGTCAGAGTATATATTTTAACTCTAAATGTATGTAAATCTTAAGTACTAAGTAAACTGCTAAACTGATGAAATGCCAAATGACTGGAGAGAAAAAATACTCAGAAAATGGCAAAATGGACATCCTGCAAATTACCGGACGCTCAGTCTGACTTTAATATCTAGAAGTATTCCAGAGCAGATCTGAGAGAAATTAATATAAAAACACTTTGAAAACTTGCAGCAATTACCATAGATTAGTAATGCAACAGATTAAATTTATTTTGCTTTTAACAAAGAATTGGACAACAGGTTAAATTTGACAGAAAAAAATCCAAATAACAAAAATCAAATGTCCAGATATCAAGATATCTGGCCTAGTAATAATATTTAAGGACAGGAATCTTGTAGTAGTTCATGAATGCAAATTGAGTAAGAACCATAAGTATGCAGAAAAAATCAAATGCAACTTTGGTATGCATCATTAGAGGTATCATTTTTAAATCTCATGACTAATCATTCCACTGTACCTTGATTTAGTCAGATCTACCTTGAAAAATATCCTTAACTGGGGGCAAATTTAACCATTCTTTAAGAAGAATTTGGGGAAATTTGAAAACAATCAGAAAAGAAGAATGGGGGTAGTTAGGTTACTACTGTGTATTAATTATAAAGTAAGATGGTAGGAGCTGAATCTTTTAGCACTGAAAATAGTCAATTACTCGGGGTTTTTTGTGGGGGGTGCTCCCTTTCGCCGAATGCATTCAACCATATGTTTGGAATGTTTTAAATTCTGATTTCTGCAGTGGTAAAGTGGTGATAGCCTAAGTAATCTGTTATGTACTGGGCTTTTGGAATATCACCACTTGCTTTGCTGGAGAACCATTAGTTCTCAGACAGGACGTCTCCAGTCCTGCTATTGGTCAGCTTTGGCGGCAAGTATAGCTTCAATCCGATTGGTTAATACCATAGGGCCTGGCTATATATTGAGGCAGGGTGACTCCAATCTCTCAGTACAGTTTCTGCTTAAATAAAGTATGTGTTTGTCTGTACTCCTCTGCATGTTCTCGTTCCTGCTCATCAGAGCCCACAACATAATAGTGGCAATGAGGGTGGGATCCTGCTTCTCCGCCTGAGGGCTGAAGTCACGAGGGGACGGCATTACTCACTGGAGGAAAGAGGCATCTTCCCCCCCTTCTTTAGCCGGCTAGTAAACTACACTAGCAGCCTCATGCTCAGAGGAAGCATTCCCTGAGACTAGAAGCAGGATCCAACAGTAGAGCAGGAATTGAGGAAAAATGCCAAAATTCAGCAAACTCAGAGAATTCGACATTAAACATCCAGAAGATTGGCTGTCTTACCTCTCACAGGTAGAAAATTACCTACGAACGAACCAGATAGCAGAGGAAGGCCTAAAAGCTGCGATGTTGCTGTGTGTATGTGGGCCAGTGACTTTTGATTTAGCTGAGAACCTCTTTGCGCCAACGCCCATTGAAGCAGTATCTTTTGCTGATCTGAAGAAGAAGCTGACCGGACATTTCCAGCCAAAAATGACAGAGATGGCCTGGTGGTTTAAATTTGACCAACGAGTGCAGCTTCCCAGTGAGACAGCATTCGAGTTTATCACGGGCCTAAGGCAGGCCGCACATCTCTGCAAATTTTCGAATTTAGAGGAGCGTTTGAGAGACCGACTTGTCTGTGGACTGAGAGACAGAACCTTGCAGCAGAGATTATTTGCCAGACCAAACCTCACATTCGCTGAAACACAAGACAAGATCATGGCTGACAAAGCAGCCGGAGGTGCAGTACAAACTGTACAGCCCACCAAAACCCCAAAGACAGAAGTTTCTGTCCACCACGAGGTCACCATTTGCAGTGGAGAATCATCAGAAGAAGAGGAACCTGAAATCAACAAGCTCCAGAGACAGTCAAGCATGCAAAACCATGGAAATCAACAAAGAGAGAACAATTACAAGGCAGTTCACTTACCGAGATGTAAAGGGTGCAGAGGCAACCACTCCCGTGCAAACTTCAGATTCCATCCGGCCACGTGCAGAGCTTGCGGTAGGACCAGGCACATTGCGGTGGTATGCAGAGCTCGCCAGAGAGACAGGCCACCCAAGCACCAGTCGGAGGAACCGACTAGGAAAGGTACTGGGGCTCTGGGTCCAGTCAGTGTAGGGTTCTTCAGGAGCCAGAGAAGTGTTTGTTGCACCGGGGCTCATCATCCTCTTAAGCCTAAACTTAAGCTCTCAGTAGAGCTACAAGGAATTCCATGCAAAATGGAATTGGACTCTGGCTCGGCGGTCTCAATTATTTCATAAGACACATTCAACCTTGTTTGCAGACGCAGCAACCAGTGGGCTACATTAAGACCGTCAGACATTATTTTAACAGATTTTCAGAAAGCTCAGGTTAAAGTTAAGGGTGAAGCCACCTTATTGGTGAAATTTAAAGGGTTTTGGGGGCACCTGGATGTCATAGTAGTAGAGGGCCATAGAACAAGTCTTATACGACTTGATTGGTTTGAGGCTTTGGGCATTCAGATACCGGGCATTAACCAGACACAGACAGCAGATCTCAAGGCTGTTTGTGAGGAATTTGTGGATGTGTTCAAGTCAAAACTAGGAACTTCTACTGTGCCACCCATCTCTTTTAAGTTAGATCCTAATGTTGTTCCGATAAGAGTCAAACCTTGCAGAGTTCCTTTCGCCTTAAAACATAAAATTGATACTGAAATCGATAAGTTAGTAGAGCAAGGTGTATTGCAGCCTGTTGATAGGGGGAGTGGGAAACTCCTATTGTCACCCCACTAAAGCCCAACGGAGAGATTTGCATTTGCGCAGACTACAAATGCACATTAAATAAAGCCTTAAATCAACATCCATACCCGGTCCCGATAGTCAGCCATATTTTAGCCTCTTTGCAAGGGGGAACCATTTTTGCTAAACTTGATTTAGCGCAGGCATATGAGCAGCTGCCGGTAGACAAGTCCACAGCCGCAGCTCAAACTATAGTGGCTCATAGAGGAGCATTCAAAGTCAAACGCTTGCAGTTTGGAGTTAGCATTGCACCAGGCATTTTCCAAGGAATTATGGAGCGCACACTTAAAGGAATTCAGGGTGTCTGTCCTTATTTTGATGATGTTCTCATTGCCAGGGAATCCCCAGAAGTATTGACCAACGGGCTTAGGGCTGTGTTACGCGATGCGGGCCTCAAGTTAAAGAAAAACAAATGTAGTATTGGGGTTTCTTCAACAGAATTCTTAGGTTTCCGTATTGATGCTAGTGGGATTTACCCCGCTGAGTCAAAAGTTAAGGCCATCAAAATGGCTCCTAGGCCACAATCAAAGGCAGAACTGCAAGCATTTTTGGGGCTCCTGAATTTTTATCACACATTTCTACATCATAAGGCTGCATGTTACTTGATAAAAAAGTCCCTTGGAAGTGGACTGAATTACATGAAAAAAGTTTTCAGGATCTAAAGGCTCTCCTTTCAGAAAAGTCCACTGTAACTCATTACATTGAGTCTAAACCTGTATGTCTTGCATGTGATGCATCTCCCTACGAGTTAGGGGCAGTCTTAAGCCACATTGAGAAGAATGGGGAACAAGTTCCTATTACATTCTATTCTAGAACCTTATCTGCTGCTGAGCATAATTATGCACAGATCGATAAAGAAGCCTTAGCCATAGTGGCTGGAGTCAAAAAATTTCATGATTATTTATGATCACAAACCCCTTTTGGGCTTATTCACCACTGATAAGCAAACTCCCCACATACTGTCTCCAAGAATGCTGAGATGGTCTATATTTTTGGCTGCTTACAGATTTAAGTTAGTTCACAAACCTGGAAAGGAAATGGGCCATGCAGATGGCCTCAGTAGATTACCACTGCCACTAGTGGATCCTGATCCAGCCCCTTCTGCTAAAATATTGTCTGTTCAGGATTTACCTGAGTTTCCCCTCCATGCTGGGGATATTTATTTATTTATTTATTTATTTATTTATTTATTTATTTATTTGTTCTTATATACCGCCCTTCTCCCGAGGGACTCGGGGCGGTGTACAGAGTAAGGTAGGTATACAGATTGAACAATAGTGAAAAACAATAGTAAAAACAACTGAGACCCCAAGAGCTATCAGGCCAGGCCGGACTGCTGGAACAGGTAAGTTTTTAAATCGCGCCGGAAGGTGCGGAGGTCGGGGGCCATCCGGATTTCGGTAGGCAAGCAGTTCCAGAGGGCTGGCGCACCCACTGAGAATGCCCTCCCCCTGGGGGCCACTAGCCGACATTCCTTGAGCGGTGGCACCCTGAGGAGGCCCTCTCTGTGGGAGCGCACAGGACGGAGGGGTGTTGACGTTGGCAGAAGGTGCTCCCGTAGGTAGTCCGGACCCATGCCATGTAGGGCTTTGTATGTCATTGTTAGCACCTTGAATTTCACTCGGAAGGCAACCGGAAGCCAGTGCAGCTCACAGAGGAGAGGTGTGATATGGGAGTATCGGGAGGCCCCCAAAAGTGTCTGTGCAGCTGCACTTTGCACCAGTTGAAGCTTCCGAGTGGCTTTCAAGGGCAGCCCCATGTAGAGAGCGTTACAGTAGTCTAGGCGAGAGGTCACAAGTGCATGGGTGACTGTACGTAAGGCATCCAGGTCCAGATAAGGTCGTAGTTGGTGCACTAGTCGAACCCGGGAGAAGGCCCCCTTGGTCACAGCTCCTATGTGATCTTCCAGGGATAGCTGCGAGTCTAGGAGGACACCCAGGTTGCGGGCCCTATCAACAGGGGGTAATAACTCATCCCCGATGTTAAGGGATGGAATGATCTGAGTATCCTGGCTTGCCGGTACGTACAGCCATTCAGTCTTGTCCGGGTTGAGTTGAAGCCTGTTCCTCCCCATCCATTCCCGGACCGCTTTCAGGCAGCGGGACATCACGTCGAGGGCATCACTGATACTGTTTGGAGTTGAGATGAAAAGCTGGTTGTCATCAGCATACTGATGGTACCCTACTCCAAAGCTGCGAATGATCTCACCCAGCAGTTTCATGTAGATGTTGAACAGGAGAGGCGAGAGGACCGACCCCTGAGGGACTCCGCAAACGAGAGGCCTCGGGGTCGACCTCTGTCCCCCTGCCAGCACCGACTGCGAGCGACGCTGGAGAAAGGAGGAGAACCACCGCAGAACCGTGCCTCCCACTCCCAGTCCCCTGAGGCGCCGCAGCAAGATACCATGGTCGATGGTATCGAAAGCCGCCGAAAGGTCTAATAAGACTAGGACAGAGGAATGGCCCCTGTCCCGGGCTCTCCAGAGATCATTCATCAGAGCGACCGATGCCGTCTCCGTGCTGTAGCCCGGCCTGAAGCCCGATTGGCACGGGTCTAGATAAACCGCTTCATCCAGGACCTGAGGAAGCTGATGCGCCACCACGCTCTCAACAACCTTCGCAAGGAAGTGAAGGTTGGAGACTGGACGAAAGTTATTCAATGAGGTTGGGTCCAAGGTGGGCTTCTTGAGGAGAGGTCTCACCACCGCCTCCTTCAAGGTGGTGGGGAAGTGACCCTCACTCAGAGAAGCAGAGATGACCGCCAGAAACCAGCCTCGTGTCCCCTCTCGAGCTGCATAAGCCAGCCAGGAAGGGCACGGGTCCAGTAAGCATGTGGAGGAGCTCAACCTCCTCATAATCCTGTCCACTTCCTTCAGAGTCACAGGATCAAATTCCTCCCAGATGACGTCGACAAGACTGTCCATATCCTGTTCCTCCAACTCTGCCCAGTTGGAGTCCAGGCCGGTTCGAATCCGAGAGATTTTATCCAACAGATATTGACTGAATTCCTCGGCTCGACCCTGTAAGGGTTCCTCTCTCACCTCTTGGTTCAGTAGGGAGCGAGTCACTCTGAACAAGGCAGCCGGGCGATTATCTGCGGATGCGATGAGGGTGGAAAAGTAGTTGGATTTCGCCACCCTTATCGCTGCGAGATAAGACCTGGTGAGGATTCTTAGTCGCAATCGGTCAGATTCGGATCGACTGGATCTCCAACGGCTCTCTAGGCCCCGTCTCCGACGCTTCATCTCCCGGAGCTCCGCAGTGAACCATGGGGCTCGCTGGGATCTGCGCCGGGTCAGGGGCCGCAGGGGTACAACTCTTTCCAGAGCCTCCGTGGCTGCCCTTTCCCAGGCTTCCACTAAGGCGTCCGCCGAGCTGTGAGCAGGGAGTGCATGTGGGTTCCCAAGCGCTGCCTGGAACCTATCAGGGTCCATTAGGCGCCTAGGGCGGTACCATCTGGTTGGCACCGTGCACCCACGGCGGGGGGTGGCAAAGGGGAAGTCTAGCCGTAGGAGGTGATGGTCGGTCCATGACAGGGGCGTAACGGTCGTGGAGCCCCCACCGATATCATCACGCCACCGTCCAGACAAGAAGATCAAGTCGGGGGTGTGGCCTCCCTCATGAGTCGGTCCAGAAATTATTTGCGACAGGTCCATGGCCGCCATGGAAGCCATGAACTCCCGAGCTAGTTCGGACGATCCTCCCAGGGATGGTAGGTTAAAGTCGCCCAAGACCATGAGTTTTGGGAATTCAACCACCAACCCTGAGAGGACATCGAGTAGCTCGGGCAGGGCTGCCGCTGCACGATTAGGTGGTAGGTACGCCAGCAGCAGGCCCAACTGCGCCCCTGGGCCGTATCTCAGAAGGAGAGACTCACACCCGGCTATCTGAGGGACGGTGGTCTCTCGAGGGCTAAGGGTCTCCCTGATGATTACTGCCACTCCTCCGCCCCTCCCATGGGCCCGAGGCTGGTGCAGCACCTGGAAACCTGGCGGGCAGAGGTCAACCAGAGGGACACCACCCTCTGGGCCCAGCCAGGTTTCCGTGATGCAAGCCAGGTCTGCGTGCTCACTCTCCACTAGGTCACGAACAAGGTGAGCCTTGTTAGCTACGGACCTGGCATTTAGGTAGACCAGCCTGAGCATAGGAGGCTGCACACCTTCGCTCCCGGGTCCTCGGGGGAAGTACAGAGGGTCGGAGCATCTCACCGCTTGTACAGAGCGGAGATGACTCTCCCGGTGACGATACGGCCCTCTGCTTGTGCACCTTCTGCCGTTCCCCACCATCCTGGGAATTGGCTGTTCGTCAGCTCGCCACTGGGCTTTGTCGGCGACTGGTCCTCGTTCTTCACCTTCGTGAACGGTCGTAGGCCTGGCCTGCGCTATGGTAGTTGGAAGGCCCCCCTTCGCTGAACAACCATAGTCTTTTCCCGCCCCCCTCCCTAACCCGACAAAGAACTTAGCTAGGAACTTAACCAGGGGCCTCTTGTTGGACTTGTGCTGGAGGCCGCTGACCCTGCCTGGCCATCTCTCAGAGGCCCAATGGTTGGGCCCGTCATCGAGATTCGATGTATTGTAGGCGGGACGCACCCAGGAGAGGGGGGAACTCCTGAGGGCGTATAGGTCTGTGCTCGAATATTGGAGAAGCATAGAGTCACAGGTTTTTTTGGGGAAGGCGGTCCCCTGGGTGGAGAATTGGAAGGAGGGTCGAGTTGGGTAGGTGGGTATCTGGACCGTCACCCAGCCACTGCCACTTGGCTGGGTGAACCCCAGAAGCAGGCCACTCCCAATCCTCTCACGATGGGTTGTGACTCTGTTTCCGGGGGTGGTCCAGGACCCACTCTGGGTGAAGCATACCCCATAGAGCTCTCACCTCTATGGGGCTGCAGGTGTAAGGTCAAGCCACTCTGCCACCGTGGCTTGCACCCAGGCCCATCATGTCCTGTGGGGCGAGGGTGGGCAGGGGGGTTGAGAGCTGGTAGAGGCAAGATGATGATGGCCTCGGTGGTCCAGTCGCCGCTGTCTCCACTGATCAGCTGCATCGTGGCGTCTTTTGGTTGAAGGTCGGCACGGAGACATCGTCGGCACCCAGGGTGCGGGCTGGAGACACCACGCCACGTCTAGTAGTGCTGCCGTCGAGGGTTCTTGGCAAAGGTGGCCGACCGGGGTCTAGAGAAGCTTTCGCTGATGACGTTTTCGCTGCTGCTCCGTTGCATAGCTGCTCCCCTGATCCGCTGGTCCGCGGCGTCTCCTTGGTGTAGATCGGAAGTGCCGCCGCCTAGGGCTAGGTCAAGGTGGTCGAGGAAGGACGAGGCGCTGGCTCTCACTCAAGACGGCTGCAGCGGTTCGGGGGGTGGGCCGGAGACGCCAGGCCGTTGCTGCTAGCGCCGCTGTCAAAGGCCCCTCGGAGGTGGTCGATCGGGCCCGCATAGCCGGTCTGCGGTGTCTCCTTGATCCCATGGAGACGCCGCCGCTATTTAGGAGCAGGCCAGGAGGCCGAGGCAGAGCAGCGACTCCGGTCCTGCTCAGGGTAGCTGCAACGGCTGCCACTTCCGCCACCCAGCTGATCCAGCTGATCCGCGGCGCCTTTCTTGATCTTCGGAGACGCCGCCGTTGCCCGGGGGCATATCAGGGAGCCGAGGAAGGGCGGAGACGCCGGCCTCACTCCAGATGGCTGCAGCAGCTGCAGCGGCTCAGGGGCGGGTCGGAGGCGCCACACCGCCACTGCCTCCGCTGGTGTTCAGGCCCGTGGGGAGACGTCCGACTAGGGCCCCGCGGAGCTCTCACCGTCGCCGTTGTTGCCGCTGCCGCTGCCTCCGCCACCCAGCTGGTCCGCGGCGCCTCTGTTGATCGCTCGGAGACGCCGCCGTTGCCCGGAGTCGATCAGGGGGCCGGGGCAGAGCAGAGCTGCCGGCCCCTCTCGGATGGCTGCAATGGCTGTAGTGGCTTAGGGGGCGGGCCGGAGACGCCTCGCCGCCACTGCCACCATCGCTGTTAGGCTCCTGGGAGAGATGATCCGACTGGGGGCTGGAGAGCTGTCACCGCCGATGTTGTTGTTCTCGTTGTCGGCGTCTCCGAGACTGCTGAGACTGCTACAGATAAACTTCTGAGCAGAGTATTGTCATGGGTACACACGGGCTGGTTGGAAAAAAGTCCAGGCCCTGAGTTCCAAAGTTATTTTGTCAGGAGACATGAATTGTCTGCACATAAGGGTTGTATATTATGGGGCAACAGAGTTATTATTCCCACAACTTTGATGGACAGAGTCTTACATTCCTTACATGAAGGCCATCCAGGCATTGTATGGATGAAAGCGTTGGCTAGAAGCTACCTGTGGTGGCCTGGTCTGGATAAGACTGTAGAGGATCAAGTCCATTTCACTGCTGCTGAGTTTCAGGCTTTTCTCAGAGCTAACCTCATCAGACATGCTACGTCTGCACCATTTCACCCCTCTACGAATGGACAAACCGAGCACATGGTGAGGACAACAAAGGAGGCACTCAAGTGCATCATCACAGGTGACTGGCATCATAGACTGGCAGATTTCTTGCTCTGTCAACACACTACACCCTGCACAGCTACAGGAAAAAGTCCTGCTGAGCTTCGTTGGGGACGGTGATTGATTACTAAACTGGACAGTTTGCATCCAGACAGAGTGGCATTCGAAGCCTCTAAACCAAAACCCCTGAGGGGGCTGCAAACAGGTGATTGGGTTTGGGCCAGAAATTATGGGCTTGGAAACTTGTGGGTTCCTGGTCAGGTGGTCAAAGAATCCGGACCCCTATCTTACAAAGTGGGGTTGGAGGGAGGGCGACTGGTCAGAAGACATATTGACCAACTTAGAAAAAGAGTCCCAGAGTGGTCACTAAGTAAGGACTATAGCACAAGTAAGCTGATGATACCCAACTTTTTTTCTCCCCCCCGAACCAGCCCAGTGATGCCCTCACCGTGATGTCCCGTTGCCTGGAGGCGGTCCGGGTTTGGATGGGGAGAAACAGGCTTCGTCTCAATCCTGCCAAGACTGAGTGGCTGTGCGTACCGGCATCTCGGGTTGACCAAACTATTCCATTGTTAACAATGGGGGGTGAGGTGTTACCCCCCATTGATAGGACTCGCAACTTGGGTGTCCTCCTGGATTCACCGCTCAGTTTTGATGACCATATAGGAGCCGTGACCAGGCTGATTTAACAAATCCAGCCATTCATGAGAGGTCCTTTCAATAAGAGCTCAAATTTTGCCAACCAGTTGCGCAACCAGCTGAGGTTTTCTGATACCTCAGAAAATGAAACTGTCATAGCAATAATCCAAGCAGGCAAAGTATGCCACGTTTCAAAAAGAAACTAATTATCAATCTTTAATATAGACAACATTGCACTACATTTCTTTCCTGCTTGCTCGCTGATTTTTAAGAAGTTTCACTTCCATGACTTTGGGATCTTCGCCCTACTCTCACAACATGTAAGCTTACTTTCAGAGAGACAGTTTTAAAAAAAAGTATAAATAATTGAAATGATAAGCAACATTTTTCTCTTCAAGAGGAAATTTGGCACAGTCAGTAAATCCCCCATGATCCCCATGCAATAAATGCACCAAGCATAAATTTATCAAAAACTAAATTGTTTCAGGGTTGCTGATTCTTGCTGGCAATGTAAGTTAGTTAAACCTTGGATTTAAAGAATCCCTCTTTGATGGAAATAGGCAGCAGTTCAAAAATGTGAAAAAAAAAATAAAAATAAAACCTGCTTTGAAAAGCAGTATGCCAACCTGTTGTATTTGGGTGCGCCCAAACCCGTATCCTAGATTTCCTTCCTAGCAGCACCATTCTTCCCTTTAAGATCAACTGGTTGCTTCAGACAATAGGAAGGATGTTTGTTCAGGGCATGAGCAAAGTGCACATCTTCTACTGACATGCCAATTCCACAGTGTCCATTTCTTTTTTCCTCTTGAGCACCCCTATGATTATAAATGAAGTGGAGAGACAGAACCGCCACTTTTGAGCCAATTAAAGGTACCTTGTCAAGCATCAAATGTCAGCTCTTGTGGCTGATATTGATTCATGGCTTTGCCAGGGAAAGCCATTGGAAATAATCATAATAGACATGTCAGTGGAAGTCTAGCAATTTGCTGAGTCTTTTGTAAAGACAGCTATGATCTTTGCATGGTAGTAATTAACTTTAGTGGGATTATTCTAATGCGGTAGAATAATCTAATTCATAACAGCAGAACAGTGCTGTTACTGTTTTTAAGATTAACATCTAACTTGTTCCATAATAGAAATAAGCTAAATGCTAATTTAGTTAAATTACTACATATTAACTTTTGTATTGCCCATGCTTCCCCCAACATCCAACCCTAGCCAAATTGGACAGGATTTTCCTTGCATGACTGTAATTAATGTGTATGATTTTGAAAAGTAAATCACTGTCACAGTGTTGGCTTGAACAGTGGGATGATAGAGACATAGTTTTAATTTTTTTCTTCCAAGATGTTCCAGAACAAACTTCTATCCTGACACACTATGTGTCAGATTTATTATTTATTATCCTTCTTTGCTGGCCATATTTGGCAGAATAATAAATATTCATTTAATATGATATTGTGCCTTTCATTGGGAAGATAAAGGTTCAGTTCGCTTCTTCCACATGTCTGAAGCCACACCCAGTAATGCTCACTGACTGCTAAAAAGAAAGTATATTACTATAGATATTTCTATTGTATGCACAATTTAATGGAAAATCCCACTATTTGCTTAATGGGGCAAAAACCTGGATTTATTAGAGGATTTAAGTCTGTAAATAGAAAAGTACTTAACTGAGTTAAGGTAAATATTATCATGCAACACTGATAAAATACCTGAATTAGCTGAAATGGTGGTTTCCAAATCAGAAGACATAAATAATCTTGAAAAACATTCCCCCAGAAGGCAAGGCCAGGTTCAATAACATTTTCTATAGCCACAACAAAGCTGCATTTATACTTCAATGTAACTCAACAATGCTCTTTAGAATATCTGTTTAACTGGCAGATCTTGCCTCCCCACCCCCTCATATGCCTCCAAAAAGTAAGCTATTTAACACAATGCTCAGTCTACTAGATCCAACCAACTCATTTATAATTCATGTGCTGGATCATTAAGAAGGCTGGTTGAGCCACTAAATAATTTCTGATTTACTGGCTATACCTCTTACATAAAAATGGACAAACAAGTCTGTCTGTTAACTTTTATCAATCAAGGATTTGTATAAAGGATAACTAGATTTCTTTCCTGTTAAAGTTTTCTTAACAACATTAAAATAGTAAACCAAATATGGTGGTTTAGAACAGGGGTTCCCAATTCCCGCAGCCTGTTAGGAATCAGGCTGTGCAAATGATGGGTGAGCAAGCAAAGCTTCATCTACGCATACACAGGATCTAGGGTGTGCGCAAAACCATTTTCCCTCCCCTGCTCGAATCCATGGAAGACAATTTTTCTTCCAAACCCAGTGCCAGAGAGATTGGGGACTGCTGGATTAGACCATCCATGTGCAATATACAATGCTGTGATATGAAACCAAAGATCTTAATCAAGCAGGTAATATGCAGCTATCTAACTTAGACCAGCTTTGTTTGCTTTATTTGGAGCAATTCTACCTAGAAAGGTAAAATTGTGTCCTTCCTTTGTGGGTTTTTTTCCTTTTTCCCATTTTCCCCAAATAAACTCAATTTATATTTATGGCCACTTGGCTGCACTGTTTTTAAAAGGAAACTCTCATTAAAAACCTTCTTTGCACACAAGTCTACATGGTGACACAATTACCCTTTGTGTTCCAAGGATTATTAGAAATACTTTTTTAAAGTTCTGTGTTTATGGGTTTATAAAGAAAACATAAAAGCAGTTTTCTGTACTTTCCGTGAGGATAGAAGTAGGGGTCCTTAGCAGATGGATTCCAGTATCCAGGGTAAGAAGCCTGAGGAGATTCAATAAATGTGATGACAACTTACCTTAAAGAGAAATGAAGGAGGGATCCACCAATACCCAAAATCATTTCACTTCCTAGATCCACAAATTCTTATGCCAAATTTTCATAAAGTCTTAAAACAGGATGGTATGCCCTCCTAGCAGTGTAACATGTCTCAGCTGCTGTTATTCTCCCTCTAGGAATAACGTCTAGTAGCCTGGCTGTAACATCTTGAAGAGCACCAGACTGGGGTTAGCTGCACCATAGTAATATGACTCATCTCCACTCCTCCTTCAATTCCATATTTAACCTATTTGTAGTCATAAGTGGCAACTTTCTTGGCATTTTATCATTTAAAAATATCAAGAAACAGATTTCTTTCTAAAACAAAAAAATATATATTAGGAAATAGACTTTTTTTCTGAAACAGGAAGATTATCAGTAGTTTTGTTCATATAATGACACCATGAGTAAAAATGTCCTAGTCCGCATGCTTTATCTGTTCTCAGAAATGCCATTATGCAGCCAAATCAAATTGGAAACATCACCTCACTGTTTCTAAGAAGTAGACAAAAGTGTGCTTGCTGCTGTGGCTCACAGAGTCACATTGAGCAAGACAGGCAGAGAAGAGTCAAGAGGTTCAATGCCAGAGACACAAGTGAGTCCAAAATTCACTAAGTAAAGAGATTAAGAATCGAGAACCAAAACTATGGGGAAGATGCAGACTAGAACCAAGATATTCAAGCAAATGAGTCAAAAGTAAAATGTCCAAGAACTCTATTATCCAGGTCTTAGCTGTCTCAAAGCTATTTTTTTTTTTTACAAAAGGCATCTCGACTTTCTTTTTTTCCTTTGATGATAAGCAAATCATTTTCAAAGGAAAAAACCAAAAATGTCCAGTTGTGTTTTGAAAAAGAAAAAAAAAGCACCTTTGGGACAGTAAGAGGTAAAGGTCCTAAGCATGATGTGCAAGGCAGGCTGCCCCAAACTCATCAGCATTTACAGTATTAGTGGTTGGGCATGTTTCCAATTCCTGGCAAAACAATTTCTCCCAAGGAACCTGACCCTAAGTTTGACAATGCTATGCCATTGTTCCTTGACCCTCTGACAGTAGCATCCTTTCACTGACTCGGAGGCTGTGAGACCAGATCAGGGATTATAGCTGCAAGAACTGTGAATGTAAAAATAAGAGAATCTTCACCAATTAAACCTAACCTACATTCTCAGGCAAAACAGAGGCTTTTAATATACTTATCACTCATTTCCTCCTCCAAAGATAGGCTGGTTGTAACACATACTGAAATATCAAAGTTCATAAATGAATCTGTACAACCTTTTATGATTATGTGGGCCCTCAATGTAAATATTTACATAAGGAAATGTTGCTAAAGGCAAATATGTTCTACATAGTGATCAGTGCTAAGGTGAACATGAAAGTTTGCTTTCATTTAACAAATGATGGTTTTGGACTAATGTCTTCCCAAAGTTATTAATCGTATATTTTCCCATGGTAAATGATTCTGGGATTTGAGATATTTTCTTAATAAATTTGGTTCTGGAAGAGTAAAATGTAAGTTCTAATCAATAACAGTTACCAGCTAATTCTTGGAGTACAATCCATGGATTTTAATGATTTGCATGATTTTATTAGTGATGAAATGTCAATTCAACACAATAGGAAAGGTGTAACTAGTTTGGAAATTTATAATAAAGCAGAGGTGCATAATTTCCATTAGTGCAGCAGGCTTTGGATGCTATGTTGAGGACCCACTTCATGTGGATGGAGTTTTTAAGTAAGCCCAGTTTAGAGACAGGTACTAGAAGATTTACACAGTTGAAAATACAAGCTACTTAGAGTATTCAACTAACGTCCCCCCTCCAAATCTTCCCCAAATGCCATAAAAGAAAAATGGCCTGCCTTTTTTGAGACTTCCTATTCTGGAAATCACAGAAAGAAGAGTGAGCTCCAGAGGGCAACAAAAGAACAGAAAGAAGGAAATATTATCATTGTTAATAAAAATTATTCCTGGTGTTTTGTTCTTCAAATTCTTTTGTTTCTGACTTGTGATTTATACCATTCTGGCTTGCGGTTATCAAATTTGGATTTCTGTTTCTTGGCTTATAATATCTAATATGAGCATCAGGAAGACCTAAGGAATAGATCAGCTTTCCTGTCATCCTAGGTACATACTTACTCTGAATTGCTATTTTGCATAATTGGAAACATCTAACCCTAAGAAAGCTCTTTTCCCCTTGTCCACTATCATAGCCTTTCCTGTGTGATTTTGGATGGTAAATATATAAAAAACTAGTATTGATTAAAAGTAGTATTGATTCCTATGATTCTGGAAAGGTGACAACAATGGAACATGCTGCTGTTTTATAGAAATATTTGTGCTGGAATTATCTTGTGATCAGTATATCTCCTGATCACTCACTCAGTTTATGCCCAGATGCTATTTACAGATGAACTGCCACTCATTAAAACACACACATTGCTGGTGCATTGCAGCATGTAAGATTATAATGTGTATTTTATTTATTGTCATATTATATAACATCTTTTCTGACATTACATTTATAGCCTAGACTTAAGTTACCCTTCTTTGATTGTATTTATGAGTTATAGTCAGGCAGTTTCATGCAGGTACTTCAGCTTTGGTAAGGAATTTTTATTTACTGGTTTCTTAAGCCACACTGGTGGAGATGGTTATAGACCACTTATGTATATATTTCTTGTATTGGTCTGAGACCACATAAAGACTGACTGATTGGCTCAGTTTAGTAGCATTATACTTCTGCTTTATTTGGGTTCCTAGTTCTTCTATCTACATAGTTTACAGTTCAGCATCTCTGAACTATATTTCATAAAGTTTTCATACAGCTGCCTGTATAAACCCCCAACTCAATTCATTGTTAAGAACTCTGCCTCTCATAGACCTGCTGTCATTCTGTCCTTTAGCACCTGCCAAACCATTTGGGAAAACAGTAGTAAATTGTTCTACCCCCTATATTGTTCATCTGTGCATGCTAATCATGCCTTGTGAAAAAGTTCAAAGTCATAGTAAAATGCATTCACAAGGGACCTGGTTTTAATCAGGTTCTTATGTATTACACTGCCCAAATCTCTGGAGGGTAAATTCACAAGCTTTTTCAAAGCAGATCTTTTGGATAATTTATCCCCTTTCTGCTTTCTTCTTCTGCTCACTGTCTCTCCAATGGAAGTGGATTTTTTTATATTTTGCAAAAGCATCACAAAAATATCTCCATGCTGTTTTTAGGTATGATTTTATATTTTTGTAGCTCGTATTGGCAGTGGGAGATTAAGGAAAATAATTCAGCCATGAAACCAAGGAACTAGATGAAAAGCAGATGAGAACAGGGACATCAAATTTAAGGAACATTCCTATTATGCATCAGAACCCGAGAAGTCTTCAATATGGATTTTGTTTTTACAAAGAAGTTTTAAAATAATCCTCTAATGGAAGTGTCGTTTCAAACATTTCAAACAAAAAATGACTACGTACAAGGAAATTTTAAGTTTCGAAAGAAATGTTTGGTGTTTGAAATCATATAGTTTCTTGCGAGAAGAGAAGGTTGTTCAAACTTGGTTTCAATATATTCAACTACAGGCCAGGTGGAAAGAAGACCAGAAAAATGGATTTACAATGACTGATGAAAACTTGATAAAGCAGATTAGAAATCAGGGATCAGCACATATTAAACGGATATATCTTGCTTTGATAGAGATTGACTCAGAAACAGAGCTTGTTAAGGATTGTATGATAAAATGGGCCCAAAACATCCAGGAAGTTATCTCAATGGACACGTGGGAAAAGATTTGGGTGAGGAACGTAAAATTTACTCAAGCTCAAAATCTAAGAGAGAATTTTTACAAAATGTTCTACAGATGGCATCTAGATCCTAAAAAGCTTGCAAGTATGTATCCGAATTATCAGCCTAAATGTTGGAGGTGTGCTGAGGAAGATGCAACATACTTTCACATATGGTGGACATGTAAGAAGGTTAAGGCTTTTTGGATAAAAGTCTGGTGGAATATGCAGAAGATTCTTAAACAGAGGATAAAGTTTTGTCCGCAACTTTTTCTGTTGGGAATAATTGCAGACGCTACAGTTGTGGACACCAAGCTGATGTTGAACTTAATTACGGCGGCAAGACTTTTGATAGGCCAATATTGGAAGAAAGAGGAACTGCCGACCATAGAAGAGTGGACTTTAAAGGTTTCCGACCTGGCAGAGATGGCGAAGATTTCGGCCTATTTGAAAGATCACTCGCAAGAACGCTATATTATGGAATGGAGAAAATGGATTGAGTTTATCCAGAACAAGTATAGGGTTAAGAAGTTTTATGTAGCATTCGAATAAGTCTTCTTTCGTTTTCTTTTTTCTTTTTCTATTTTAGTTTTTTATATATATTTAATAATGCTAAGGTTTGTTTTATCCTATATAAGCTAGAGAGTGATGGATTTTAGAATTTATAGTTGTTAGTATATGGTTGTTTATGATTGCTTTTTTTTATATATACCTTGTACTTAGCTCTGGGAAGTCGGGGGGGGGAGGGGGGGAGGGGGGGAGGTAGGGGGGAAGGAGGGAGGGGGGGAGGGGGGGTGGCGGGGGGAGGAGGGAGGGGGAAGGGGGGTTTTTTAAAGGAAAACTGTATTTTAAAACTTTTCAATAAAAAAAAACAAACATTTCAAACAAAAAAGTAAAATCCCACCCATCATTTGTCTTGTGTTAAGAAATGAATACCACAGTCCCAAATTAATTCAGATGAATATGACCTATTAATACATTATTCTTTTTTATCCCATTTCCCCTCAAACTAGTGTGGTTCAACTGGGTCAGAAGGAGAAAACATAGTATCTATGTCAACTGCTCAGACTCTGACCATAAATATCAAACTGTCACATCTTGTAGAAGGAAAGCCATGTTAATCTGTGGCAGCAAAAAATCAGGACTCTGGCAGCACCTTTTCCAACACTTTTTTCCCCTCAGAGATATAAGCTTTTGTGAGCTGCAGCTGATTTCCTAAGTTGCATAACTTAGCAACACTGATGGAGTATTTAAATCTGGGAGAGGTAAGGAAGACAGGTTGGTGAAGCAGACGCAGGTTACATGTGAGACAGATTACAACTGCCAGACTGGTCTTTTTTCTACCTATAACCTTAGGATTGGATTGTCACAGGGTTAGAATAATGGAAGCAAAAAGAGATAAATGTACCTTCATTTTGCATCTAATTATTTACTTTTGGTTTGAGGGAAGCAGCTCTTCCTTAAAATGCCCATGAGGATATAAAAGGGGAAGTGTGATATAAAAATAAAATTAATAATAATATCTAATCTAAGAGAGGAAGAGATGGATTGTAACAAACACAGCTAGTGTCTTAAAAACTCTCCTCTGTCAGATTATCCTACAAATTTCTACCCTATCCTGAAAAATTGAAGAGATTGGGCATTTAGAAAAATATGAAATCCCTGTTTTGAAATCCTTGACTTGCAGCTTTTCTCACAGCTACCTTTCCATCTCTTCTCATTGGCCCTTCTTTCTTGGCACAGAATTGCTACATGCCTCATGCTTGAAATTTGGCAGGCTGATCCCCTGAGGGATTAGTTGAAAGCCTGAAAATTTCATGGCAATTGTATGCTAAACACAAATATTACAGGCAATAGAAAAGTGGCTCAATCTTTCTTTGAAAGAAACAGGACATGAAAATAATGAAATGATGTGACCTTATGCCATTGTTAATGAAAGGAAAATGAATTTTTGTAATGTAGATCAATAGAAATGAACAATATTTTCTTTTACTTGAACTAAATAAGAGAATTACATAGATAATGTGTTATACGTATGAGACATGTACCATAGCATGAGACAAGCACAAAGAGAACAGTATTGCAATGTGACTGGAGAGATTGCTTTTATCTGCCCATTAGTCCATGTTTCTGGAGGAGGAGGAGGAGGAGGAGGAGGTGGAGGAGGAAGAGGAAGAGGAAGAGGAAGAGGAAACACTTGCTTCAAAAAGGTGTCCTTTCTTTATTGTGTCTGCACTTGATACTAGGGAAACCAAGTATATGAGGAGTAAAAGGAAATTCAGTTATTGCCGAACAGAGATTCTCTTGCATATTTTCTAACAGTTTTTATTCAGTTCAGTAAGAACTTGCTTTATAAATTTTTTCAAAGGAAAAATAGAGTTTCAAAGAATTTGTCACATATAGAATATTAATTGCAAAGTGGCCAAAGGAAGTGTAGTAATTCATCAATCTGATTTTTCTAGTGGGAAATTTCAAAAATGTATTTATGCCCAGCTCTAATTTCAATAATTTCAACAGTGGCTGAGTTGGTTAAAACTTTCTCTTCTATAATATGTCCACAACTGGGACCAGAATTTTCCATTGCTAAGCAAGGCAATTGTAAAGGGAGTCTCACCCAATTTTATGATTATTTTTTTGCTACAGTTGCTAAGCAAATCACTGCAGTTGTTAAGTGAATAACATGGTCATTAAGCAAATCTGACTTTGCTTGTCAGAAGCTAGCTGGGAAGGATGCAAATGGTAATCCCATGACCCTGGGACAATGCAACCCTCATAAATATATGCTGGTTGTCAAGTTGCCTGGATTTTGATCATGTCACCATAGGCATGCTGCCATGATTGTAAGTGCAAGGACCAGTCATAACTCACTTTTTTCAATGCCATTTTTAACTTTGATAAACAAATGGTTGATGACTATCATAAACTTCCTTTCCATCTTAGTATCCAAAGAGAAGGAATGTGGTAGCTCAAACATGTTCATTCTCCTGTCCATATATTTTAATAATTTGACCAAGTCTAGAAAAACACAGGTCACTTTGCCCTAGGGTAAAAAACACACACACATGATTTACAGTTAATTCTCCATCGGGTAGGAGATATAGGAGTATAGCCAGCCATACCAATAGGCTGAAGAACAGCTTTTATCCATGGGCTGTTAGGCTCTTGAACGGGAAATAATTTTATAAACTTTACAGTATGTATGATTGACTTGTGAGGCTGGTGTGTTGTGCAATTAGCTCACATGGTGTAATAAGATGGAGGGTTTGTTGTCACTGTCAGTTGGGGGTGGGGGCACGAAGGGAGGCTCAGCCAATCTCAATGTATACATGGTTTTACTTTGACAATAAAGGTTCATTCATTCATTCACTCTTCTACCTTTTGTTTGTAAGCCACCCAGAGTCACTGAGAGTAAGTGGGCAGCCATATCAATCAATCAATCAATCAATCAATCAATCAATCAACCAAGCAACCAAGCAACCAAGCAACCAGCCATCCAACCAACCAACCAACCAACCAACCAACCAACCAACCAACCAACTAAATAAATAAATAAATAAATAAATAAATAAATAAATAAAACAATATGTAAAGCATCAAATCATCATGTGTGATTAAAATTTGCCCTCAAAAGTGATGCAGTATTATGTTAACAGTTGTCATCAAGATTTGAAGATAAAACATTCCGTAGTTGATATGTTAAAAATATTGGAACAGAGCAGTAGAAATTTCTCTCACATAGTCTCAGGCCTCTTGGAGATTAAGGAAAATTTAGAAATTCTGAGCTGTATTTAAAAAAACTAAGCAGGATCAGATTGGAGTCATACAAAAAAAAATCAACTGAGAAGTAAAGCAGAGGCAGAGAGGAGGAACAGGAAGACAACCACTTGCATGTCACCAGAAAATTGCAAGGAAGTGTTGAGCTTGATGTTATTTTCCTGATAGATTATACCACTATTGACATTAATTATGGAACAGTGGGAAACACTAAAAGCCCATCTCTATAACTAACTAAAATAATTGCTTCATTCTGTGCAAATTCTTTGTAAAGTACTGGTAAGGCACCATTTCTGTACAAGTACCTATGAACTTGTTCGCAGTTCAGGCCATGCTGAATTTTATATCTGTCTTTAGTTAGCCAGAGCTAATAGTGTGATAAATACAGTAACTTTTTTCTTGCAGAATCTCTAGTTCTACTTTTGTTGCACTAAAGGCTAAACTGATTTTTTAAATTATATTTGCCTATGCTAAATCTCTTACTTAATATATAGTTATCTATTTTGCTTTAAACTGCCAAGCTGAACAGCATATATAGTGAATGAAACTTTATTATCAAAGTACAACATGTGTACAGTGAGATTGGCTGAGCCTCCCTATATATAGTACATTGAGATCAAATATTATAATCATGGCCAACAAATTAATAAAGGAGCATAATTTTTTTTCTTTAAAACGTTAAAAGTTGGAGGATAGAATGACTCTTAAAAAAGAAAACATTTCTTTCCCTAGCATAACGATGTACAGTGAAGAATACTGACTTCTGGTGGCTCACCACTACAAAGTAGACACTTATGCTTAACTAGAAGAGGAAGGGCAATACAAAACCAAAAAAGACAATGAAAGGAAGCAATTTTGTATGTGTTCTTAGAATATGGGAATCTAATCGGTGCAAGGAGTGAAAGAAGTCTTGTAACCTTAGCTGATATTTTTTTTCACAAGAAATACAGGAAGGAGGAAATAATAGCAAGACCTAACAGGGGTTAGCTCCATATTACCTGTTAGATAATCAGAGAAGAAAATGATGAGAATGTGGACCTACAATAGCTATCTTCCTGGCAAAATCCAAAATTGATCAAGTACTGTATTGTAAGCAACTCCTTCCTTCTCCAATTCGTGCTGTCATTAAAAAGCTGTTTTCTGTGAGGAGTGGTGAATAACTGCAACAGACAACCTCCAACATATACCGTGGTATACAGGATATACAACCCTACAGCAGGTAGTCACACTGAACTTATGTATATTGCTTGTCATGATATCATAGTGTATCTGAGAAAAGGGAGAAGTTGCACAGTTAAACAGTAAAGTTTATGTCTTTAGTACAATTAAGCAAAGGTATCACCCAGTGGTCATGTGTATCAGACAAATACATTTTTCTGTATGCAAATGTAATAATAATTGCAATAGTGTAAAATAATGCTATCATACATCTGAGGAAAACTGCAAAGAAAGTAGTAGCATGTTTGCCAGCTCAGTTTCTTTTCCAAGTACTAAAAACATTTATTGGAAACCTTATGATCCCTGTCCATCTCTTGCATTTTTTATTTATCTTTAAGCTAGATTTGGGCTAGATGTACCTAATGATATTTTCAGATTTCTTTTGGTAGCACACAGCTGATGCTTAATAATACTGTCGGAATCTTATTGGTTTTCATTCTGCTTCCAAGCACAGCTCAGTGTGCAAGTAGGTAAATTTAAAGCAGTAAATGTTTTGGTGTCTGGATAGTTAATCAAGCAACCTGTTCAAATATTTCCTCCTACATCAATTTAATAAATGAAAATGACCACCTGCTAGAGAGCAGCTTAGGTAGATGCAGAAGAGATTCTTCTCTAGCATGCCATCAGATCTGTTTTGGGAAGCAATTTAAATCATTTTTGCAGGCATTTTCATGTGGACAGTCTTAATTTTTGATTAGTGTTTAATTATATTGTTTAATTATGTTATATATATATTATTATATAATGTATATATTATATAATGTATATATTATATAATGTATTTATTATATTATATTATATTATATTATATTATATTATATTATATTATATTATATTATATTATATTATATTATATTATATTATATTATATTATATTATATTATATTATATTATATTATATTATATTATATTATATTATATTTTATAACAATTATTTTAGTGCAATAGTGCCTCAGCCATTTGAAAATAATATTTCCAACGTTACTCTGTACCACTCCAGTTGCACAGAGACCAGCAAGATGGGTACTGCCTTCTTATGATGTCTTTCAGTAAAGAAGACAGATAATCTTCTTGAAGCTACTCTGGCAGGTATTGCTATAGTATTCTACAGTTATGTGCTACTTTGCTACTGATGACTATGGTATGGTAAAATTAAAAAAAGCTCAAGTGGAGCAAAGTTTAAGAATGTCATCAGAGGTAGTGGCTTTGATAGTAGAAGAGAGAATATGAGTCAAAATAGGAGGAAGAAGAAAGGAATGGAGTGGGAAATTAAGTAGTGCCAACTGAAGCTTCCTTCAGTGAAAGAAAAGAGAGGACAAAGGGGTTTTTGATGTAGACTTCATTCATTGTTGTCTCACTTACTTTGATACAATCTGTTTTTTCAGTTTCTGTTTAATAGTGGAGGGGCAGAGCAACTCAGATTTTGGACATTTGTCCATTACAGAGTTATGGTCCTCTCTTCTCGTCTTTAAGTTGGCAGAAAACTATATCAGCATTAAATCTGCATCCATGATGATTTCTATCCTGCTTCAATTGCTCCTGTTCCCTGTCATCAGACTTCTCTTCAAGATAAGCAACAAAGGACATTCCTTAACTCTTGATTTATAGAATCTGCCAAGATCATCAGACTATGTTTGTGTAGTGATGCAACCTATATCCATAATTGTTATATTGACACAGTAATGGTTAGATCATGTTATTAGGTGTTATAAATCCCATGGAGAAACAGCCAGAATCTAATCAATTTTACTTACATTATGATTGCTCACTACTTAAGGAGGTTCTCTGTATGTATCTTGAAAGCAGAAAACTGACTTGAGTAATGATTAGTGATGCAGATTTATAAGAATCTCAAAGAGAAGAAATATTAATAGGAAATAGTCACCTGACTTGCTAAATCCTACAAAAGGAACAGTCCAATAAACAAGCTGGGGAAAGTGTGTTCACATTTGCAGAGACCATATTTTTTTGGGGAAAAAATAAAGAACAAACATGAAAAAGGAGCAGATCTGAAAGAGGTTCATAAGAATAAACAAAATTAATTGCTTATGTTTATAACTTTGCTTTACAAAGGAAAACTCAAGAGCAAGACCAAGAAAAAAAACTTGACAAAAATGCATATTCTAATAAAAATATCTAAAATCAGCTCATGTACATTTATTGTTAAAAGACAATTCAATTTCCATATTTTTTTACATGAATGTGATAGACTATATTAAGTGGCACCATTTTTACAGTAAAAATTAAATGACCAAAATTAAGGACAAAAGTGAGTTTTTGAAAAAATAAACAAATTTAAAGGATAGCTTTGTGAATGTGAAATATGTCCTTCATAATAAAGGACGTATGATTATTGCAACTATCAAAGACAAACAGTAGGCAGAGTGAAAGACAAATGGGAGGCACAAATTACTTCCTTAACTTTCTGACTTTATCTTACTGACCCCTTTTGGTTAGTAGGTCCTAAGGTGCTAAGGGTCAGTGTTCTCTGACCTCTAGCAGAAATAGAGGTCCAAGAACACTAAAGACATGTCAAGCCTTTCTCACTTGTGGGAATAAGATGGGAATATGGCAAAAAAGAAAAACGTTGTTGTCGGGTTATGTTTATTTCATGGCTGGGTACAAATAGAACAAATTCTGTTTATTAGTACTTTTATGTAAAGAAAAAAATTCTGAGGGAATAGTGAAAGTAAGGGAACATGCATCTTTTTTGCCTTTAGTTTAATCTATGTTTACCATAAATCCTAAAAGGTGATTCAAACTGAATATTGAATTTACTGAAAAAATGTTGTGCAATTCTGTTATTCTTCCAAAAAAAATGGCTTGAAAATGACTTGTTCAACTTAATCACAGTGCTTAATAAATTATTCTAGGTTTCTTCTCTCTCTCTTATCTCAACCTACTTCACAGGGATGTTGTAGGAATAAAATGATACATCAGATACACCTCCTTTTGCTCATAGAAGAAATATTATAATGATAAGAAGACTGCTAGAGTCTGCCTGGGGAAGGGAGAGAGAGGGAGAAAGAGATATTCTCATACACAGCATATTGTATAGAGTAGGTGGCAATAAAAAAGCAGTGTCTGTCATGACATGAAGAAAGCTTCACTGAGGAAATAAAAATGGCAGCAACAATAATTTCCCCCAAACACAGTTAAAAAGCAACTGCATTTATCTAATCTTACAAGAAGCACTGAAATTCAAGTAAAGCCACAGCATATAGCTACTTGGGTAGCAGCTACTCACATAAGGAAAGATGTGAAAATACCTGAAACAAGGAAAATCTGCTGACAGAAGCAAGTTGTGTGGGAATAATAGAGCCTCTGCTGTCAATTTCCACAGACAACAGCATAGCTGTGAAAAGCAAAGTGGAAGACTTACTCAGAACAGTCATAAGTTTTTTCTCCTTACCTACCTGGGTCAGCAAGTTTCTGTTAATACCTTTCTGGAACAGAAAGCCAGATGATGAGGAAACCAAAATCCAGGCTGACAGCTGCTGAAATTTGTGGATCCATAAGCCAAGCTTTGGATATGTGAGGCAAAGACAGAATTTCTAGTTTTTAAGTGCACAGAATAAACTTTAGAGATGACAAGAGCACTTCCTATTTTCTACAACAGGCAGTGAAAGAGTTCCTATATAGGCAAAATATCTGACAAATTTATGGAAGCCAATGAAATTTTCCATATAATATATTCACACACTATTCCATAATATTTGACACCTGTTTATATCCTGTTATGAAATAATGGCAAGATAAAGAACCTAACCAACCTGGGGTAACATATGTTTCAATTAATTTGTCATTGATTAACAACTTCATCTTGTAAGCAAATCAGACACTTAAAATCCTTCAGAAGTAATTAACTACTTTTAAGTAAATCGATCATATAAACAAACTGCAATGATGTCAACAAGCTGATCAGAGTTACAAAAAACAAACAAGGCACAACCTTGAAATGCATTATAAATCACCAGAGATGTAAGTTCAGTTACTTCATGTAAAGTGGTAGCAAGAATTGATATTTGAAAACTTTGCAAAAGGGCAAGAAGGATAAGCTAGAAGAAATGAAATATGTTCTGATTCAGCAAAGAATCATTGCTGCTGCATCTCTTTAAGGAACATTTCCATAAGATGACAGAGACAGAATAAAAGAAGAACAAACTTCTTGTTGACTAAGGGCCATGCTTAATCTTTCAAAGAAGAAAAGCAGCCAGGACTAAAATTCCTTGACTTTTTAATTTCTATTTACACTTAATGTAAATGAAATATAATTATGGTCATGAATGTAATTTTCCCCTTCAGACACATTCTGAATTACTGTTTGGTAACAACTTTTGAAGATCTCTGGGAGCCATATCTAAGTATTTTGTGCAAGATTATAAGCCTTGTGACATGAAGTGTCAACTTCTTAGCTGAAGAATATTGGCAAGGTTGTAGTATTTACTGAAATAAGTAGCTGTAAATACTTTTTTTAGAGTTTTTTTAAAAAAACCTTTATTTAAAATGAAGATAATGGGAGCAAAAGAAGCAGGGAAATCAGTGTGAATGAAGAACATGGTAATTACATTTTTAAGAGTGTGGGGTCACTGAGATATTGTTTCTCTCCTTTAGATTAATTATACTTTATGTTTGCAATATTATTTTATTGCTATAACTAAATTCAGGTAGATCACACAATATCACACAGTCAGGCAATATTCTGAATTAGGGTTACAGAGTAAAAACATTGTGGTTGTTTTATTCTCAGGTTTCTTTTTCTTGATAAACATTTCCTGAATGATTTCTTTGATCCACATCTTTTCAGACTGGCATTTTCCATAGCAAAAAGAAAATGGGGATTTCCCTCCCCACTTGAGAAAGGGCTTCATTCAGTACTAGGCCAGCAAAAGCTTTCTCTTGCTCTTCCTCCATCCACATTTGGAATATTCAACCCAAATCTCCTCTCAACAGTTGTTGTTTGTGCTATTGAATCTGCAGACACTCATTTACCTGAAAAACAACGATGAATCTATTCACATAAGACACATTTGTTATAAATCCATGCTAAATTCTAGTAATAGCTGCATTCCTTTTAAATAAATTCTAAGATCTGCTGTAGAATCCTGACACTTGCCAGAATCCTTTTCTATTTTGGAAGGAGTCTTTGCTTTCTGACTGAAAAAAAACCCTATTGTTTTTAGAATCTTTCACCAACTTCAACTCATTCTGAATGTTAGCTTTCTTGTCAACAATTATACAGTTCTTTGTTTTTTGCTATATTTTCCTCCTCTTTCTATATTTTTATTCTATGTTTTTATACTTTTTCTGAGCTTTTTGTGCAGTTATATTGGCTTCTTCTACTGGCTTTATTTCCTTTTGTTTAAAATCAAGAACCACAATCACTCCCCCCACCCGTCCCCATTGTTCCACTTAGTTCCTCAACTAATTCTTCTTTGTTAATATCAAGATTAGCTGATTCTCCTATGATTTCCTCCACTTTCTATTCTTCTCATTTTAACCCAGAAGATTTTTATGATTTATTTATTTATTCAAATTCTATAGCTGCCCATCTCTGGGCAGCTTACAATTAAAAATATGCAACAGTTAAAACAATAAAACCCTTTTAAAAACAATAAATAAAAGCCATCCAAAATTAATGTACTCAGCAGCCAAGATACTTGGCCACTTAACAGTAAAGCCAGAAAATGGGCTAACAAATTCAGTGCCTCAGACTTGGGAACACAGCCATCGTTTTTATATTCTTAAGTTCTGTTAGGTGTTTTTTTTAAAAGTGGGCATATTTTTACTACATGGTGGCACGTACAGTATTTCTTTCAATCTGTTTTTTGCACCAACTGCATTCTTCAGTTGCTATATTTTGAGAAATTTAAATTTAATTTAATCATCCAACCCCTGTCATGCTCCGATCATTTTCTTCTCCGGCTAGACTTTCAGTGCGCTACCCCCCCACCGCTGTACCAGGTGGTTCCGCCCAAGGCGCCTGATGGACCCTGAAAGGTTCCAGACGGAGCTTGGGACATTTCCTGCTTCCCTTGCCCACGACTCTGCTGAGGCCCTAGTCGAAGCCTGGGAGAGGGCGGCTGCTGGGGCCTTGGATCGAGTTGTGCCTTTGCGGCCTCTGACCCAGCGCAGACCCCGGGTGGCCCCCTGGTTTACCGAGGAGCTCCGGGAGATGAAGCGCCAGAAAAGATGCCTAGAGAGCTGTTGGAGGTCCAGCGGATCCGAATCTGACCGAACACAGCTAAGAACGTATCTTAAGTCTTACCTAGTGACAATGGAAGCGGCAAAGCGTGTTTACTTTTCCGCTCTCATTGCGTCCGCAGATAACCACCCAGCTGCCCTGTTTAGAGTGACCTGCTCCCTGTTTAATCAGGGATCGAGGGATGACCCCTTGCAGGGTAGGGCTGAGGATTTTGTACAGTATCTACAGGACAAAATCGCTCAGATCCGGACTGGCTTGGACTCCAACTGGGCGGAATCCGGTGGAGTGGAGAGGGCAGGTCTTGGTCATACCATTTGGGGTGAGTTTGACCCTGTGACTCTAGATGATGTGGACAGGATCATGCGTAGACTTGTTTACTGGACCCATGTCCCTCCTGGCTGGTTTCAGCCACCTGGGAGGTGACAGGGGCCTGGCTCCAGGCAGTTGTTAATGCTTCTTTGATGGAAGGTGTCTTCCCCTCCGCCTTAAAAGAGGCGGTGGTGAGGCCCCTCCTCAAGAAGCCTGCTCTGGACCTGGCCTCATTGAACAACTACCATCCTGTCTCCAACCTTTGCTTTGTAGTGAAGGTTGTTGAGAGTTTTGTGGTGCATCAGCTCCCACAATTCCTGGATGAAGCAGACTATCTGGACCTGTACCAGTCTGGTTTCAGACCCGGCTACAGCACAGAAACGGCATTGGTCCCACTGGTGGATGATCTCTGGCGGGCCCGGGACAGAGGCTGTTCCTCTGTCCTGGTCCTACTTGACCTCTCAGTGGCTTTTGATACCATTGACCATGGTATCCTGCTGTGACGGCTCGAGGGGTTGGGAGTGGGAGGCACTGTTTTACGGTGGTTCTCCTCCTATCTCTCGGGCCGCTCACAGTTTGTATTGGCAGGGAGACAGAGATCTACCCCGAGGCCCCTCACTTGTGGGGTGCCTCAGGGGTCAGTTCTCTCCCCCCCTCCTGTTTAATATCTATATGAAGCCGCTGGGTGAGATCATCCATGGCTTTGGGGTGAGGTATCACCAATATGTGGATGATACCCAATTGTTCATCTCCACCCCGAGCCAACCCAGTGATGCCCTTGATGTGATGTCCTGGTGCCTGGAGGCAGTGTGGGTCTGGATGGGAAGGAACAGGCTCAGGCTTAACCCCTCCAAGACTGAGTGGCTGTGGATACCGGCATCTCATATTGTCCAACAAGTTCCATCTCTTTCAATGGGGGGAGGTATTGTCCCCCTCAGAAAGGGCTCATGGCTTAATTTGGAAGATCATCTAATGGCCGTGACCAGGGGGGCCTTCACACAGGTTTGCCTAGTGCACCAGTTGCACCCCTTTTTGGACCGAGATGCCCTATGCACGGTTACCCACACCCTTGTCACTTCTCACCTGGATTACTGCAATGCTCTTTACATGGGGCTGCCCTTGAAGAGCACCCGGAGGCTTCAACTGGTGCAAAATGCAGCCACGCGGGTGCTTATGGGAGTATCTCGGTACTCCCATGTTACACCACTCCTGCATGAGCTGCATTGGCTTCCGGTTACCCTCCAAGTGCAATTTAAGGTGCTGGTATTAACCTTTAAAGCCCTGCATGGCTTAGGCCCGGGGTACTTGCGAGACCACCTGCTGCCATTGTCAACCTCCCATCGCCCAGTTCGCTCCCACAGAGTCGGCCTCCTCAGGGTTCCGTTGGCCAGGCAATGCCGGCTGGCAAACCCAGGGGGAGAGCCTTCTCTGTGGATGCACCAACCCTCTGGAATTAGTTGCCTCCGGAGCTGTGGACGGCCCCTGACCTTCGGTCCTTCCGCCGTGACCTGAAGACCTGGTTGTTCAAACAAGCGGGCCTGGACTGACTACAATTTTTAATTAGGCTTTTACTGGGTTAAATTGTTTTGTAATTTCGTATTTATTGTTTAATTCTCTTTTAAATTTTTTTACTCTATGTTTTTTGTTTTTTATTGTTGTGAGCCGCCCTGAGTCCTCAGGGAGAAGGGCAGCATATAAATTTAATAAAATGAAATGAAAAATGAAAATGAAATGGAGTTAAATGGATAAGCCTATGTCTATGAAATCGTATTTGCTATCCTGAAGAGTTCACCCTCATTTTATTTTCCGTATTGAGCATTAGTATTGATACAAAGACCATAAATTTTATGAGCCAATATTCTTTTTCCTTTTTATTGACTGGTTTAATGGGATGTAGTTGCACAAATACTCGTGCTTTCTTGTACAGCACACATTTAGATCCTTATCTATTGGATTTTCATTTTCAAATTCCACACAGTTCAGTTTAAAATCTCCTAATCAGACATGCTATACTTTGTCTAGTATAGAATGGTATAATGCTAGTCCTTTATTTAGATAATTCAGATTATAGTTCTATCACTCCCAATGAAATGCCACATCAATTGCATGACCAGTCATTCCATTTCAATATTCTTCTTCCAAACTTGCTTTTTGTGAGATGCATGGCTACACAAATTTGATAAATGCATTTTAAAAAAAAAAGAATAAGCAGAAATACTATCAATGGTCTTGGCTTTCCTTCTTAGATCTTCAAGGTCCCTGGTTATAGCTGCTTGACATCCCTCCTCCCCAGATACCATGCACAGATTTGCAGGAAGGCATTTTTGACAAATTAATATTGAAAATTGTTCTGTACTCCCTAATCTAAACTCTTCACAGATAACACAGTTCATAAGTTAATGGTTGTAGCTGACACAGACTAATTTCAAAACCTCTGACTAGCAACATATGAGTTTTATTGGTTTTCCTGGAGGATAAAGGTATATTTCCCTTTTCCTTTTGTTCTTCAGCCCACCTTCTGTTCTACAAGCTTTAAGCCTGTTACTTCTACAAGGGCTTAAAAGTTGTTTCTTTTGTCACCAGGGAAGAATATCTTTTTCAAGTCCTGCTTTTTATTGTTAATTTCATCCATTAAACTTGCTACTTAGTTTAATTCTCTTTCTTATGAAGAGTTCCTTCCACAGTTCCAGCTCCTGTTGAACTGTTTCTCTTGATCTGATAGAATCTCATTCTTTTTCATTAGCTGTTCTAAGGCTAATCCTCTGGCTTTTTCTTCAAGCCCTATTAAAAGTTTTCACTTGTATTCATGTGGGAAAGAAATTCTCCTAATTATTCTTCTTTCCTGTTTGGCCACTCCCACTAGCCTCTCGGCCACCTCCTATAGTTCTTAATTGAGCTACCAAAATGTAGACTTGCCATTAGCAGCAGCAATTCCACTCAGGTATATAAGAACTACAATGCTAATCTACTAAAAATGTGTATTGCTTTCACATTTTTATATATCACATTAAAATCCAATATTGGATGAAAAAACTATGCACAAACCTATATTGTACCTATCTGGTATATTGTAGAATCCAGCAATTGTTTTAATACTGTTCTACTCATTAGCACTGATAGATTAGATGTGATATTTTAAGATTCTATATCATAGCACTATTTATTGTTCTAGGCTTATCTTTTTCAGGAGATTTTTCTGTAATTTCTAAAGAAAACCTTTCCAAGTGTATTTTGGCTCTTTGCCATAAAGCCTTCATTCTTTTCTCAACCTCTAATACTACCCAGCTGCAGCCTGATTTGTCAGTACTAATTAAGCACAGCACATTCTTACAGGATTAAGTGTTTTACTTATGAATAAGTAATTTACAGAGCAACAAAATAAGGCCATAGGCTATTAACATAATGGTGCAAATAAAACACAGCATGTACTCCTTCCCTACACATTTTTCCCCTTTTAACAAGGCTCCTCCTTGGGGTCCCATAAGCTAAATTAGTAGAAATCTTCCAATATGCAAGTATAAACCATCCCATAAAAAATTATTACGTATTTAGAACCATGCTTTGGGTCAAATTAAAAGGGTGAGTTCATTTCAAAACTTCAGTAGAGGGAATGTTTAAGCAGTATGGTTGCCTATAAATTAAGTAGGGCTTTCCATGGCAATTCAGGTTTAAGATCTTATTCCCATAACCTGTGAGGTATTATCAGCATGCTCATCTCACCCTTTCACCCATATCAATGTGTGATAGAAAACCATATTTATTGTATTCTTAATTGACTATGAAACAAAGCTGCCATCATTCAGCACACATGGTGTTGGCAATAGTTTTGTGCTGTGAAACTGTTAAATTTGCATAGAGAGAAAATGTAGCATTAGAGGAATTCTGTTTGTAGCAAGAACTCTGCAATGCAGTGCTTGGATGAAAGAAAATGGTAGAGAGAAACACTGCAATAGGAAAGCCAAGTTGCCTTGTTTTTCTCCGCCCTACGAAGCAGCATGTTTTCTCTATTGCCAAAGAGAGAAAAGAATCAACTGTAAAATAGAAGTAGGAGTCAGATAGGATGACAATTCTCTGAATATCAAACTAGTCAGCAGGAGACATGCTATCTAGAGAAAACAAAATGAAATTCCTATGTAAGAAAAGAAGGTAAAAATAGGGACTCTTTCTGCTACAAATCACTACATATATTGTACCAATGGCTAATAAGTTGTTTAGGTTTATTAGCTGTATAAGGCTAATATATTTGATGTTGATAAAATCTATACCTGATGTACAAATGTAATGGCAGTTTCAACAAATAAGACTTATGTGTGTTGTAGCAGGGACCATTGTATCAGGGGCATATATAAATAGGTTATATATCTTACCTGCATATGAACAGTCTCATTCAAAAAATATAAGACACAGGTTCTAAAATCTTGTAGGAAGTCGGCACCACCTTCCCTAGAGAATGAAATATTTGGGGGAATATTAAAAAAAGGCAGGATAGAATATTCCTAAATTAGAAATTGAGAAAAAAACGTAACAAAGGCAGCAACCTGAGGAGGCTGACCTTTAGAAATGCAGATTTTCTAATCCATTAAGAAAGACTGGGCCAATATATTCATAAACAAAACATCTTCAGTCCCCACAGCTGATGGGATTAAGAATTTACATTCCCCCACCCAAATTCTAAGGACAGGACATAACAGGATTAATCCTCCACCATTGACAGAAGACTCACTACATTGCACAACCCCCTGGAGCATCTCAATCAGAACCCTATAAAGATCTATCCACTCACTCAACAATTTTGTCAGCTGTCCCAGAACTATACGCTGTTGTTGATTCTGCTTATCAATAAACCTTCTTTCCTAAGCAGCCTCCATTTTATTTCCAGCATCTTACTCCCAGCTTGGAACTGGACTTGATTTTTCTTTCAATACTGTTCTTATGACAATAACCAAAAAAATCCATCTGCAATGTGTCCCAAAGTTGTTGTTATTAAAGGAATGTTGTGTGGGAAACTCAAAGGAGGACCTTTCTGTATGAAGCTGACTATAAAGGATTATGGCATTAAGTGGAAAAGGATGATGAGACTGGATTGTCATACTGACTGCAGGTCAGATAAAGAAAGCCTAAGGGTGAGCAAATAAGACATTGAGAGAGAGATGCTAGAGATAGATAGACAAACTCTTATTTACAAAATAAGATACAAAGAGGAATGGATGGTTTAAATCTGTGCATATTCAAGACAGAAATTTGCTCAAACAAACTCAGGAGTAAAGCATTTGATTTTTCTAGCATTCACTTCTCACACAGTTGTACGGTATGTGCCTTGTTTCTATTATAAAAGCAGCAAATTCTCTATGTCATGTTCTTTGTCATGTGCCTACAACAAAAATTGCTTTTTGGAAATCTCTAGCCACTGTGGTGATTTGTGCAGAAGTGCACTGTGGTGATTCCTGTAGACATCAAACCTAGCAAAGTCTTCCTTTGTGAGAGAGAATAAAAAATGCTTTTTGGTGAAACAGTTTTTCATATCTCTTGCTCTTCAACTTTTAAATAAGAGATTTCATAGACTGAAAGCTGTATCTCTGGCATGCAGATAACAATTACTGTTGTTTTCATAAAAGCAATGTGTTAATCATACATCTGTGTATTTTTTATTTAAAAATAACTACCTTGACTATTTAGCTATACACTTTCTTAGATTACTAAGAAAGGGGCATCACAGAAGATTGGTGAAGAATTAATAGTGTGGACTACTTTTTCTCCTTATACATAAAAATATATATCTGTGCCAAAATGATAATTTAGACAGTTGAGATTTTGTGTATTCCATGTCTATGTTATGATCAAGTCTTGACAAGTGGTGCTACCAAACCATCTCCAAATATTATTGTTTATAATTCACATCTCTTAAGTATGAAAAGATGGCAAAAATTCCAGATATTTTGAATCTTAACCTAAACCCCAAATCCTGCAAAGGTGCTGCACAACTGTGCAATTTCAGTGAGTCTGTTCAATACATGATCTGGGGCTGTGAATCAGCATAATTTTCCTGTTCACACTCTTACTATTTATTAAATGAAATCTATTGTGTCTTTTCATATTGGTTAGAGCTTTTCCCCTTAGAATCCTAAAGAACATATATGTTCCTAACTGGCCCTGGGATGCCATCATAGCAATCTTTTGTAATCAGGTAGTTCAGCAAATATATATATTCCTGTCATCAAGCAAAAAGCTAAAATAATTTTCCACTTAGAAAGACTGAGAAAATGACTAAAAGGTCCCATTCTAGACTCATTTAAGACAAACTAATAATAGATAAAGCTGGTCAGTTAACTGATTCCTGTTTATATTCCATTTCAACACCCTCATCTCACTAAAGATTACAATAAAAACATAGTATAAATAAAATGTTTGTTTCCTTCAGCTTTATGCTGTCCTCAAAATCTTTCACTCTGCAAAAACTTTCACCCCCTTTCACAGCTTTGTTTCTTATTCTTTTGTTTTTCTGCATGTTCTTAAATTTGGTAGAGTACTTAGTGTAGCTGAGAAGCTTCCATCCACCTATAAGATTTAAATCAACAGTTAATGGCCTTTGCAAATTATAACTTTAATCCTCAGATATTCTTGTTCACAGATTTATGCCACTGAAGCAGGTGGCAATTTACAAACAGCAGATTCTAAGAAAAAAAGGAAATACCATCATTAATAGCTTACAGAAGGCATTTGGCTCATTTGTTTAAGATAATGGTTTATTGCCCCTATAGAAAGGTGATTTGATTAAAAAAGACAGAAAAAAGCAGCAGGAAAAGGACGTTGAAAGAACCATAGATGATATTTGCATTTAAAATATCACATAGCAGCTTGATTCACCTCTTGGAAATACAGCTGGTAGATAATACAATCTGTCCTGTCTTTTGTAGCCCTTTCAATGTTGTACTGATGAATCTCATACAAGTACTTTTGAAAACAAACAGATGTGCTTTCTGTTAACTGAATCAAAAGCTTATCATATAGGAATCAGTATCATAAGCCTAAGACAGCATGTTTAATAGTTTTCAATGGCTATCATTTTGGCATATGCTCTTATATTTTAAAGAATCTGGGAGTTGGAAAAATACTTTTCTAGTACAATATTCTTCCATAAGAAAGATGTGATAAAATATTCCTGGGAGAGTTTCCAACACTTTTTTTTTTAAAAAAAAAGTTAGGTAAACCCAAGAGATTTTTCTATCTGACAAGGAAATTTCTAGCTTGTTAAAGTCTGTAGTAGAGAAGGGGCTTGTTTTTTATATATATATCTGAGTCAAAAAAAATTCCATAAACCATAATCTCTGAAGTTAAATAAATCATTAACATTTGGAAAGAAAGGTACAATTTTTCAAAAACATTGTTTTATAGTTGTGAAATCATCATCATAATCATAATAGTAAAGTTGGACAGGACCTTTGAGGTCATCTAGTTCAAACCCCTGCTCAGGCAGGATACCCTATACCATTTCAGACAAATGGCTGTCCAGTCTCTCCTTAAAAACTTCCAGTGTTGGAGCATTCACAGCTTCTGGAGGCAGGTTGTTCCACTGGTTAATTGTTCTAACTGTCAGGAAGTTTCTCCTTAGTTCTAGGTTGCTTCTCTCCTTGATTAGTTTCCATCTGTTGCTTCTTGTCCTGCCTTCGGGCGGTTTGGAGAATATCTTGACTCCCTCTTTGTGGCAGCCCCTGAGATATTGGAACACTGCTATCATCTCCTCCCTCGTCCTTCTCTTCATTAAACTAGACATACCCAATTCCAGCAGCTGTTCCTTATATGTTTTTGCCTCCAGACCTCTAATCATCTTTGTTGCTCTTCGGTGTACTCTTTCCAGAGTCTCAACATCTTTTTTACATTGTGGTGACCAAAACTGGCACAAACAGTTTCTGAGACCAAGAGCACACTTGAATTTAAATAATTTAAATTTAATTTGTTTGATGTGGAGAGAAATAAATCTTTATTTCAAGAATCAAGCTAAATAAAATGTTCACAGTTACATTTTCTTATGACTTAAATGGCCAGAATTGTCTCACCCAGGATGCATCTGCTATATGGGGAGAAAGTCTGGAGTTGTGTTGATCCTTTAATGCTATCTTATGTATTGATATGAGAAAGTGGTTATGCTGCAGCTTGAGTGATATTTAGATTATCTGGACCCTTTTCAATCAAATTTTATCCTTTGGTATGAGACAGAGACAACATTGGTTGCATTTGGGAATCATCTTTTGCAGCACAGGGATGGAGATGATGTGTTCATCTTGGAACTCCTTGATCTTCCAGTGGCTTTCAGTACTATTGATCATGGTATCCCGATAGATAGATAGATAGATAGATAGATAGATAGATAGATAGATAGATAGATAGATAGATAGATAGATAGATAGATAGATAGATATTCCTCAGTGCTCCATATTATCACACTCCTCTTTAACATTTACTAGGTAAGGTCATTTGCCAATCTGTGAAGCCAACAAGAGATACTTTCTGATTCTCAGTGCCTGGAGGCTGTAAAGTTCTGGTTAGGAAGAACAGGCTTCAGTTCATTCCTTGCAAGACTAAGTGGCTTTGGGTCAAGATTTGGTAATTTTCCATTTTTAGTTCTTTATGGAGCAGCACTGCTTCAGACAATACTAGTATGTATATGGGGCTCCTTCAGAATTTGTAATTCCTGTTTGAAAAGAAGGTAGCAGCCATTGCTCAAAAGGCTTTTGCAGAAATCCATCTTTCAGGCCATCAGCAAGCATTACTTGTGGTCATTCATGCATAGGTCACCTCCCAAATGTGTGCTCTTAAAGACTATTTGAAAGCTGTAATTGATATTATAATGTTTTTGATCAGTTACCAAATCAGACAAAAGCATGCTCAGACATGATATAATAGGAACTACCCCCATAAACATCATAGGTTTGAACATATGAAAATAAGAAAGGACTATTATTATTTTTTATTCTGTTTATTGAGTGTAGTTCTTAGAGACTACCTGGACAAGTTCCTGCAGTTTTCTTAGCAAGGTTTTTCAGAAGTGATTTGCCATTGCCCCCTTTCTAGGGCTGAAAGAAAGCAGTTGGTAGAAAGGAAAAAAAACTTAAGAAGGAATGAATGCTTAAGTAAGAGTGCAGTAAGGTAACAATGTGAGTATAAATTTATTGATTTATCATATTTGTATAGCTGCCCATCTCACATAAAAGTATATGTACAATCTTAATTAAAAACAATAGATACATAAAAAACAGCCACAATTTAAAAAAAGTATAAAAGGGCAAACAGAGAGGATGTTATAAATAAAGTAAGGGAGTCATCATAAAATCTCCCTGGTGCCCTGGAATCCAATAAGGCCTGATAACAGAACCAGGATAGCCAGGCATTGAAGAATCCATGGAATGTTGAGAGTAATGAAACTAAACTTATTTCTGGGGTAGGAGGAGATTCCACAAGGCAGGTGCCATGGCAAAGAAGGCCTGCCCTACCACTTGGCATGTCCTTTTGCCAAATGCCAAATGCAAACCCTGGTAGATGGGACCCCAGCATGACTTCTCTGCCAGACCTGATAGAGCGGGCAGTTGTAATTGGGAAGAAAGTTATAATTCAGGTAACCCAGCTCTGTATCATGAAAAACTTTAAAAGTCAGAACTATCACCTTGAATTGGACCTGGAAGCAAACCATCAACCATTGTTGCTTGCCAAGTAGGGCTGTAACCTGTACTGCTCTTAGACCACACATATCTGCCCATACCTTTGCTGAAGCTTCCAGATATTCTTATAGCGCAGGCCCATATAAATTGCATTATAGAAATCAAAACAGTAGGTGACTAGGACGTAGCCTCCAAGTTCAAAATGTGACAGATGCAATATCTAGACCAATGATGGTGAACCTTTTAGAGACCGAGTGCCCAAACTGCAACCCAAAACCCACTTATGTTTTGTCGGGTGCCAGGTGGGCGTGGCCCATTGCGTGGGCGTGGTTGTAGTGGTAATGGCAGATTGGGTGGGACTAAAAAGTTCAATCAATCAATTCCAACTTTGTGAGATTTTTTTTCCCCACAAGAAGTTGAAAAACATTTTGTTTTTCACATGGTGGCAGAGGCCTAAAGCAAAAAGATTTTAGAAAACCCAGCTGAAGGCCTAGGACTGGGGTGATGGCACACGTGCCCACAGAGAGGGCTCTGTGTGCCATCTGTGGCACGCGTGCGATAGGTTCACCACCACAGATCTAGATACATGCAACCTAGTTTCTATTTCTCTTCAGATTGCAAGGAAGTTGCTAGTAGTCTGAGCCATTGACTAAATGGGAGATTGAAAAAAGAGAAAATTTTCTGGGAAGAACAATTCTTAGCCTTTGAAAAGCTGGATTGTTTGGCCTCCATATCCAGGCACAAATCAGAGGATTAAAAATTAGAAAGCCAAAATGCCTTGATTATGTGCTCTTTCCAAGCAATTTTTACTTTTTACTTTACTTAGCAATTTTCTATCTGCCCATCCTTGTTGAGTTTTAATAGTCTGCCTATATTTTAACCTGACTCATTCATTTTTCTTCTCACTGGTTGTCAACAAGACTTTTTAAAAATAGTAATATGCTATTGCGAGCATTTAGTTATTTTTGAGCAGCTTTTCATAATTCCAAATCAAAGAACTACAAAAAGAATGGCGTACTATATTATACTTATACACTTATACCACACTATTTATGATGTTTTATAACACTTACCCAACATAAATGTACTGCAGATTCAAGAAGTCTAAGATATTGAAGTAATTATTATAACAATATATCAGTTGATATTTTATTCCCCAAAACAGAAAGTACATAAATTGGGTATGGAATGTCAATTGTGTGAGATAATAGTTGTTGGCATACATTCAAAGCAGCTATGCAGAACTTTCTGCCTTACAACTGCTTTTTTATTATTATTTGATAGGAGGAAATGGGCATGAAGTTTCTCAGAATAACATTGCACAGGCAACAAGAAAGGAAAATATGTTTTGAATATATTGCTTTAAAAAGAAACTGCAGCAATGGGTAAAGAATAGATTTAATTGAGCCATCACCACAAGGACACTCATAGAAATTTGTTAAATATCACTTATAAATGTACCAGGAACATACTATTATTATCTGGTACTGAAGAAAAATGGTTTTTGGGACTGGAGAGATGATTGAATTAGTGTAATTGGCTGATTTCCATCTGGCATTCTGATAGAACTTGGGATGGGTCTTCTTTCTGAAATTCAATGTCTACAAGCTTTTGTCTGAAAACTCTTCTGGTCTGACTGAATTTAGGAAAATATATGGAGTCAAGAGCAAGTCCACATGATAAACATTTTTGTGTATTCCATAATGACTGGAATTAGGAGAGATGGAATCAGTCCAGCTGGAAAATAATGATATTTAAGGCAATAATTAAAGATTAATATCCCTGTTCTACCTCAACCTTCATTTGGCCAGTTTCTAGGCTCAAAACTGCATTATATATGTTCTTTGGGGCTTGGAGCACTGCTCTTATCAACTTGGTTTGTACAACTTCCATCAGCCTATAATTTAGCTAGGGACCTCACTGGGAACCATAGAGCAGCTGAGCCAAGAATTTGGCTGTAAATAATTTAAAAGATGCAGAGATACCTTCTCTGCTTTTTCTATAGAACAATCTTAACATAACTAAAGAGGTATTTTGGGCTTACAAGACCACTTTATTGATATGTGTGTTTCATAACCTGAAATCTTGAAAAGCAACACCTAAATATTTGAAACTTCTTACTTGCTCAATTTCCTGCCCTTCTCTGCACAACAAAGCTTCTTGAATGATTTAGCAAAGACCATTATTTTGGCTTTCTGGAAGTTTAGTACAAGATGATTTTCATGGCAGTAGCACACCACACTTTTGAGCATATGATTATAGCCAGTTGGGGGTCCTTGAAAAAATTATTGCATCATCTACCTAAAGCAAAAGTAGAACTTCTGTAACTGCTATTCTAGGAGCATGAAATTTTGGGTTTGAGACTTTGGTTAGTGAATTGATATATAAGTTAAGCACAGAAGAAGCTAAAATTCATCCCTGGACTCCCCTGTACCTAAGGATTGTCTCTGACATTAAACATTGTTGGTCACATCTTATTCTAATCCTGGGTTATGAACAATAAATTCAGATCTATTGCCATCTCCTTAGTATTTCCCATAGAAGAGATCTCAAGATTGAATCAAATGCCAATCTGAAGTCACCAAAAGTCATTTACAGAGAAGATCAGGATCTTAGAAATATTATTCAGTGTATGTTGCAGTAAAAGAATTTGATCTAGCATCTCATGGCCAATTCTAAATCCCATCTCTTCATGGCTCCAAATAACTTTACTGTCAGTCATTCTTGGAGTTTCTAGTCCAGGTAATACGTGTACAGCTCACTGATAATATTAAACAGACTTATAGAACTGCACTTGGCAGGATCACTTCTATCACCTTTACTGAAGATTGGACAATTAATAGCCACCCTGCCCCTGTGGGTGATACATTTCCAAGTTGTTCAGATGTGAAAAGTGAGGCCAGAATAGGATTCCACCAATCAGCATGAAGTTTCAACAATTTAGGTGGAATGTGATCATTTTAACCCAAGCCTAATTTAGGGATATTGATAGGGTATTTTTTTCCACATCAAGTGGTCTGGGAATATATTCTTGTTTGAATGTGAAGCCACAAATTTCTTTGAATAAGATTCTAAAGCTTCCTAGACCCCTAGAGAAAACTGACTGAATATATAGCATAAATTATCATTAACTCAACCTAATAACATATGCCAAAAAGGAAAGGATTTTTATCCTGAGCTACACTAGTCAGCTATTGCCACTGTTTCATTACACTTTCCATTTTACTGTACTTGTTGTTTTTGTTTCTATTGGTTTTTTTTTTAAAAATGTAGTAACTTAGATATTGATATTTGTTCAGAGGCTCATTGATACAATTTACAGGAGGTGACTAGAGCTCTTTTAGCAGCCACACATTTTTAGTCAAACCATTTATTTGATCAATGGTTTTGTTTTGATTGTAACTTCTCTGTTTACTTGATGGCCTGTTTCTCACTAACCTAAACAAGCAAATTATAGTTTTCAAATGACTGGGGACCTGTTCTTGTACTTGCCATCAAAGTGTAATTTCTTATTACACAATTAAAACAAAAGTACTGTAAATCAAAATTAAAAATTATCATTAAACAATTAAAAACAATTACAAAACAATTACAAAAGATAGACAATAATGTTATCAAACTAATACTAGCCATTTAATGTGTTCTAAATGGGTCTAAAGATTGGGTTTGTGTTTGGGCATTATTATTATTAATTGTTGCTTGTTTTTTAACCCCGTGTTCACTACAAAAAATTGCAAGTGCAAGATAGACTATATAGAGTGACTAAATAAATATTACATTGGATGGTTTTTTAGATATTTTTAATTCCTGTCTTTATTATTTTTATAAATAACTCAAGGCAATGGACATAGCTAATAGTTTTTCTTCCTCTTATTATCCCCACAACAACCACGTGAAATGATTTGCGCTGAAATAGAGTGACTGGTTCAAAGTCATCCAACTAGCTTTCGGACTTAAAGCAACACTAAAACTCACAGTCCCCAGGATTCTAGCCTGGTGCTATAACCACTTATCAAATGTGCCTCTGCCCTTTAAAAATTGGAATAAAATTAATATCTATTGGACGCAGAATAACTAGTTGATTATCTGGTGCTGAAAATATTATAATCTAAACTAAAAGCACTTTTCACATATACTTATTGATTTATTAACATGAATGAATATGATCCTTTGAATAAGTTAGGTAAAGGTAAAGGTAAAGGTTCCCCCACACATGCGTGCTAGTCGTTTCCGACTCTAGGGGCCGGTGCTCAACTCCGTTTCAAAGCCGAAGAGCCAGCGCTTGTCCGAGGACGTCTCTGTGGTCATGTGGCCGGCATGACTAGACGCCAAAGGCGCACGGAACGCTGTTACCTTCCCACCGCAGTGGTCCCTATTTTTCTACTTGCATTTTTACGTGCTTTCGAACTGCTAGGTTGGCAGAAGCTGGGACGAGTAACAGGCGCTCACTCTGCTACAAGGCACTCGGGATTCGACCCGCCAAACCGCCGACCTTCCGATCGACAAGCTCAGTGTCCTAACCCACTGAGCCACCACGTCCCTTAATTCTTAATTGATTCTTAATTCTTAGTTATTCTTGTCTCAAAATGAATAAGTCACAACTGAATCAAAAATTAGGACATGCACAAGATCTAGGCATGCACAGACCTAATGTGAGCTGGAAAAAATAGAAAAATACTTGGAAAAATTAGTTATAGAAAGCTGTAATTTTTTTCTGGTTCTAGTGGCCATCTGGATTTTTACATCATTTTTACATGATGTTCCTATTTAAGTAAAGTGAGGCATTAAAAAAGACAGATTTCATAGACAGAGTATAGAGTTCATTTGATTAAAGAAAAAAAAGTCAGATTTTCTTCAATAGAATCAAGAATTCTACCAAAAACACTAGTTTCTATATTAGCTAGCCAGAAGTGAGGAACTATAAAGCCAGAACACCTGAAATATCAACCATATCATAGCTTCAACCACTGGGTCATTAAAAAAAGAGATTCTTCTGAATGGGGTATTTTAGATGGCAGATGGCTTTATATAGTGGAAAGAACGTGTGGAAAAAGAAACATTGGTTAGGACTATAATTTTTATAGTTAAGATACTCTTAAACTTTATTTTGGGAATAACATGGTGATAAGAAAGACTGAATTACCTGAGTCTAACTACAACCAGGAACCTATTGTCAAAAATAAAACTTTGGCAGCTACGTGCCTCTTCGTTTCACTGGGGAACTACCAGAGGACTGGAAAAGAGATGGTGTAGTTACCATCTTCAAAAAAGGGGAAAAAATGGATCCAGGAAATTACAGATCAATCAGCCTGACCTCAATACCTGGGAAGATTCTGGAAAAGATAATTAAACAACAAATCAGCAAGCACCTAGAGGCAAACAAAGTCATTACTAAAAGCCAACATGGGTTTGTAAAAAACAGATCATGCCAGACAAATCTTATTGCATTCTTTGACCAAGTGACAAAATTAGTGGATCAGTGGAATGCTGTGGATATAATTTACTTAGACTTCAGTAAGGCATTTGATAAAGTAGATCACAACCTACTACTTGATAAAATAGAAAAATGTGGGTTAGACAGCATCACCACCAGATGGATTCATAGCTGGCTGACCAGCCGTACTCAGCGTGTGGTCCTCAATGGAACCGCATCTACATGGAGGAAAGTGTGTAGTGGGGTGCCCCAGGGCTCTGTTCTGGGCACAGTGCTCTTCAACATCTTCATCAATAATTTGGACGAGGGGATAGATGGGGAACTCGTCAAATTTGCAGACAATACCAAGCTGGCAGGAATAGCCAACACTCCAGGAGACAGGCTTAAGATACAGGAGGAGCTGGACAGACTTGAACACTGGGCACTATCTAACAAAATGAAATTCAATGGTGAAAAAAGTAAGGTTCTACATTTAGGCAAGAAAAACCAAATGTACAGGTATAGTATAGGGGGTACCTTGCTCAGTGGTAGTAACTGTGAGAGGGATCTTGGAGTCCTAGTGGACAATCACTTGGATATGAGCCAGCAGTGTGCTGCAGCTGCCAAAAAAGCCAACACAGTGCTAGGCTGCATTAACAGAGGGATAGAATCAAGATCACATGAAGTATTAGTACCACTTTACAATGCCTTGGTAAGGCCACACTTGGAATACTGCATCCATGATGTAAAAAAGATGTTGAGACTCTGAAAAGAGTACAGAGAAGAGCAACAAAGATGATTACAGATCTGGAGGCTAAAACATATAAGGAACGGTTGCTGGAATTGGGTATGTCTAGTTTAATGAAGAGAAGGACTAGGGGTGACATGATAGCAGTGTTCCAATATCTCAGGGGCTACCGCAAAGAAAAGGGAGTCAAGGTATTCTCCAAAGCACCCAAAGGCAGGACAAGAAGCAACAGATGGAAACTAATCAAGGAAAGAAGCAACTTAGAACTAAGGAGAAACTTCTTGACAGTTAGAACCAGTGGAACAACCTGCCTCCAGAAGCTGTGAATGCTCCAACACTTAACGTTTTTAAGGAGACACTGGACAGCATTTGTCTGAAATGGTATAGGGTTTCCTGCCTGAGCAGGGGGTTGGACTAGATGACCTCCAAGGTCTCTTCCAACTTTACTATTATGATTATGATTATAAACTTGCCATTAGAGTATGGGGAGGGTGTTGCTTTAGAAAGAGTTAGATGGAGAAACAAAACTTCTACAATTCTGCTGGAGACCATGAGAGCCTGAAACCTTTCCAAAGACACTGTAGCAGGTGTGGAGAGGAAGCAGACGGTTCCCATAACAAAGTGAAATTGTTTATATGGACTAGGTGAGAGGGTGGGGGTTTGGCCAGAGAAATTATTGTCTAATTCGATTTAATGAACTGTGTCTAAACTACCTCATAGGTAGTTTAGCTTTGATACTATCATGCTGTGTAGTCAATAAACAGTAAGATTTTTGGAAACAGAATTAACCTGGAGTTTTATTTGGATTCTTAAGCTGGATGTTGATACATATAGTGTATTCTAGGTCATTATGGAGAGAGAATGGATCAAGTGAGTTTTGACTTGTCCCATGGTGGTAAGAGAGTCTTCATTACTTAAGTCTAACTACAACAGGAACCTATAGTGTATTCTAGGTCATTGTAGAGAGATAATTTATCAAGTAAATTTTGACCTGCAAGGTCAGAAACAAAACAGACAGAAGGCTGAAACAAAAGAGGAAGGAAATGATGAAATCTCCAAGAACGTCAGCCTAACCAGTAGGAGATATGTTTCATAAAAATGTATTTTTAGATAAGGAAAGAAGATAAAAATGCAGAGTTCCTCTGTTAATGATTTCTACTTTTATTGCTCAAAGTAGTTAATAGATTTATAGGTGCATAAAACTGATGCATGCAAAGTTGAATTCCAGCAGGAATCTCTTCAAGTAAATTCATACTTCTGAGCAAATCCATTCATCTCTATGTCTCTTTGGATCTGATGGAGCTTTGGCCTCTCTTCCAACAGAGGGTTCTCGGCCTCATGGTGGTTCAAGGCTGGGTTTATGTCTCCTGAGCCACCTACCTCTATTTCTAAAATAAGAAAGAGCAGTTTCATCACAACAAGTTTTTCCAGAGTATGCAAGAAAGCTACTTAGCTTTAGCAAATATAAGGAAGAAATAAATAAGAGAAGCAGATTACATTCTCCAGTCATTAATCTATCGGAATTTAGGGAAGCTAAGCAGGATAAGATAAGAAGTTTTCCTTTATATGACAATCTAGTATTCATTGAGAGAATTTTTGATGTGTTTTCTAAGTTGCTTCTTCACAGCACTATCATACTCAAATTTTTAATTCCTAAGCATTCCCTAGACTATTCTAGAGGGGATCAAACTCTGAAGATTAGAGATTTGAGTAACTGCTATCTTCAAATATAGAAAGAGCAATCAGACTTGTGAATGCAAAATAAGAAATCTTTGCTTTTTTCAGGATGGCATTTGGAGAAGGAGCATCCTATAAGCAGTGGTGGGATTCAGCCAGTTCGTACCGGTTCGGCAGAATTGGTAGCTAATTTTTTGTTACCCAGGCCCAGAATGGACTTCCAGAAGTGGCATCCACACAGAGAACCAGTTGTTCACATATTTGAATCCCACCACTGCCTATAAGCAATATCTAATAAAACATGCTTTGGTCATTGCTTTGGTATCCATTCTGAGTTTTCTTCCAAAATTTTAACCACCCACTAATAATGCAGTTCCTTTTGTGCTCTCTCCTTTTATCAAAGTCATTTTGATATATGTAAAATAAGTAATCTGATTATAACATTATAACATTAACTGCTTCGGTTTGCACTAATAGGATCCCTAACTGGGGTCAGTAATTGAACATCAATGAAAAAGCTGATGGAAAGATATTACCCGTGGCAGATCAGCCAGCCCAGATTGAGTATCAGACAGTTTGCTTTTCCATGACAAAGAGAGAAAAAGAGAAAAAGAGAGAAATATTATGGGCAGCATCAAAGCAGATCTTAGGGAACTATTGTTAACCCACATCAAAGATGGAGACCTGTGCAAGTAGCTTGGCAGGAAGAATCAGCATCATTGCAACAAGATCAAATGGAATAGAATATAAAGGTACGTGTGCTATTCCTTCATCAGCCAGAGAGATAAATAAAGGAGAATCAAAGACAGTTCCAATATTCATGATTGACTGGTAATTAAATCAGGAAAGAAGAAAGACCCTTGGCAGGCTAGGAGACTAGAATTAAGGAGAAGCAAGAAAGTGCCACCCAGGCAAAAGAATAAGTAAGTGGGACATATTCCTCACCAGTCTCATCCTGATGTCGTTTCTTTTGACAATATCTTTTACAACTACTTCAGCTGCCATCATAACATGTAACCAATTACAGTAAAGTCAAGAATTTGTCATTTTCCAATTCTACACAGGCAGATAATTTACTATTGAGTTCAAATATAGGTAGTTTGAAGATAATGTGATTTTATTTAAACATCTCTCCTATACACATTAGCTTTGAATCCTATATAGAAAAGTTTGAAAATATTGACAATAAGAATACATTCAGTATTTGTACATACAGTATATATCACTTTTAGCTGATGCAAAATTTAATTTAACTCCCTGGAAAATATTTTATAGTAATACTATAAAATAGTATAACTATACTATTAATAGTTATAGTATTATTAAACATTATAATTAGATAAACTAATGCAAACTAAAAAAGAATAAAAAATAGAAGCACAAAAAGGGGAAGAAAGTACAAAGAAAAAATATAGTAAAGATAAGGAATATATAAACAAATGACTTCCCTCTTCATCACAAGTATAAACAATTTTAGTAACTTATCACCTTCTCTTAAATGATCTCCCTATATCCCATCTCTTATCTATAAAGAAATCTGAAAGCTTTGTCATTCAGTCTTGATCAGCAAAAATCTATTAAGGGTTATCGGAGATAACATACCTATTTTAAACTTTATCAAATAAACCAAGTTTACATTCTTTCTTTTTCCTTTACTTTTAACAATTTGAGTGAAACAAGGAACCCTGGTGGGGCAGTGATTAGAATGCAGTATTGCAGGTAAATTCACAGCCTAGAGTTCGATCCCGACTGGCTCAAAGTTGACTCAGCCTTCCATCTTTCTGAGGTTGGTAAAATGAGGGCCCAAATTGTTGGGGGCAAATTGCTGATATGGTAAACTGCTCAGAGGGTGCTTTAAAGCACTGTGGAGTAGCATAGTCGTCTAAGTACTGTTGCTAAAACTTAATTTCTTTTCAGTTTTCTTTGTCCCTTATTACAAAATTCTTCAAAGCTTTTACAAGTTTTTTATTATAAATTCAATATGGAAAAGTTATTAATCAGTCATTCTTTATTATTTGTTTATCACTTTTAATTATTAAGACATCATCCACTTTCATTTGTACGTATATCCAGTAGCATATCTTTTCATATTGTTCTTGTAACCTTTTGTTTTTATCTATATTCACATTAGTCTCAGTCTTGTCTGGTAAAACATGTTCTTCTTCCATAACATATTTTAAACACATTCTATCTGCAGAGGCAGACACTGTTAACATTAACTTCTGAATCCATTGTTAAAATATCCTTCAATATGTGCAATGTTGAAATATTTCACTCCATTCTGCATTAGTAGATCAAATTTAAGTGTTCTTCTGCTTTAATTGTAATCTTTAGTTCCTACTGGTTCCCTCTAGTGATCAAACTTCAAAGTCTCATTTTGTCACATTTTTAAAGAAAATTCAAAACAAAAGGATTTTCCCACAGGAAGGAATCTTATAATTAATTCCAAAATCTTATCTCAAGAGAACATTTTTGTTTGTTTTATTTTACAATATATTAAGCCCCAGTTATATTACAGCAAATAGTTTTGCAGATGTAATGCCCTAGTTTTCCAAGCAGATAACGTAATTGGTAGGTCTTGCAACTTTTCTTAAAAAGAATGATTGAAAGCATTGTTCTTTAATTTAAAACAGCTTCCCTAGCTTGGTGCCTTCGAGATGTATAGGTCTTCAGTTCTCATATTTAACCCTGTACAACTATTCACTAGTTAGTCACTGTGGGAATTTAAGTCTAACACTCAGGAAGATGATCACTAAACTGGGGAATACTGTCCTAAAAGAAAGAGGTTAGTAGCTTATACATCAGTACCATGAGACTGGGAAAAGCAGATGAAGAGCTCCAAATAATCTGAACATAACATTTGCAATAATGGGTGGCTATTTTTTTTACTATTTCATTGAGGAAATATACTATATCACTACACTGGGGAAAAAATTAAGTTCACATACTTATATAAACTATCAGTTACTGCTATGACATTTAAGAACCCTGGAGGTAAGCTCACGATGGGCAACAGAGAATTCATATATTAAAGTAATAAAACTGAACATCTCTTTTCATTATTCTCAGTAAACAGTGGCATGTGGTCACATTGAACTGGCTGGCTTGGAAGAGTTCACATTGCATTCTTTGGACTGAAAGCACTTTTTTCATCATCCATCACACATCAGGGGCAGGAGGCAATAACCTGTAAATAGGCCACCAGATATTTGCTTCCATGAAAACATCATATAAAGGAGTCTTCATAACACTAAAAAAAATTGAAGGGAAATGGTTAATAGAAAGGAAGGCAATACGATATCTTAACAATGTAAAAATGGGTATATGAAACTCTGGCAAAGAAATTGTTGATATGAAGTTTTAGAGAAATATGAAAGACCAGCCCTAGAAATTTGAGTTCTATAAGGAGTATCCTAAAGGCAATTTAGGAAGTGCTGACTTGAAAGAGGGATCAATGTTTGCCTCTGCTTTTGAGTGCACACAGAAACAAAAAGCTTCCTTTTACAATTAGAAGGAAGGATTGAAAAATATGGCAAACATGAGAATCCATTCAGAAAGTAGTAGTTCTCTCATTCTGTGATGTTTATATACCTAAAGCTGGTTAGCTGCTCTGTTGTTTCATTCAGAATGAAGTAAGGTTCTTTTAAAAATAAATCATTCATAAAGAAAATAGAACAAAATAAAAAGAGAATGAAAAGATGAAAAGGGAATAGTCTGATGTAATGGATTCAATAAAACTGTTGATTGTGTGGATTTAGCTCAAAACTAAGGCATGTAACATTTTATGTAAATGTCAGCTGACATATTTAGTACTAAAAGCCATAATCAATGATAAAAATGATAATTATATAAACTATATAAAAATATTCCCTTTTCTTGATAATTGCTAAACAACTATTATTACTTCATTGGAAAAAATAACCCCCATGTGAACTCTCTGGAGTTCATTTGATCCATTTTTTTCAGCCATTACTGATTTATAAGTCCAATAATGAAGTATAAGATATAATGAAAACATTCAGTCTCATTAGCAATATAGGATGAACTGCTGTTGTCTCTCTTGGTATTATTGGTGAACAAAGAATGAGAAACAAGCCCCAAAGGCAGTTGGTCTTCTCCAATTATTATTATAGTTAAAGGTTTGACTGTAGGGGGCAGTGTTGGCAGTGTTGTCCAAAGACTTTTTTGTGGTCAATTGGCCAGCATGGCTATATGCCAGTTGCACATGGAATACTGTTAACATCTCACAGAAGTGGTACCTATTAATCTACTCTCATTTGCATGCTTCCAAAGGTGGGCAGGAGCTGGAGCAAGAATGGGAGCTCATCCTATTGCGTGGCACTCAGATCTTGAACCTGGGATGTCAGCTTTCCAGCTGACAAGCTCAGCATCTTTATTCGCTGAACCATCACATTCCCTAAATCACTATAATATTTTCAGTGATAAATTTAATGGAAAAGTTGTATTTTTCATCTGCTTTTCATAGGTTGGATTTTTATAAAGTGGGATACTTTTCACCATAGAAGCAACATGACTTTTCTCAAAGTGGATAGGCAATATGATTCAACTCATTGATGTGTTTTGTATTGGCTTGAGGCCATGTTTGGCTCTTTCAGTAGCTGCAATAGGCATTTTTGGATTTCAAGACTGGGTTGAGGATGTTTGACTTGCCAGGGACTTTTTAAGATAATCCAGTCCACCACTATTTAGAACAAGAATCCATAACACTACATTCCTAACAAATACAATCCAGCCCCCATTTTACAATATCTGGTGCAGGCGTTAGCCCCACTAAGTAGATCAGACAATAAAATCAATTGCTCAGAAAGATTAAGAGTAGCTTTATTGAGATTAGTTGTAATAACAGAATATTGTAAGTGTAACTGTATTGTACTTCCTTCCTCTGTTAATTTAATGAATGAGAGAGGCATCTACCTGAACCATTTCCAAATGTTATTTTGTTCTAAATTTTAAAAAAAAGTTGCAGTGTTTTTTTGCCAAAGTAATGGGTCTTGCAGATTCCCATCAAGATCACCTTCCTTTCATTGTATAATGGTATATGGGAAGGATCTTGGAAAATCAGGTGAAGAGATGCTAACTAGGGAATGATCAGATAAGGAGCCTAGCCTGCAGCTTACAAGTGGGTAGAACAAGAACCTTAGGAGGAACCCTCCCTAAGTTAAAAAGGTAAAGTTTCCCCCGCACATGCGTGCTAGTCGTTTCCGACTCTAGGGGCCGGTGCTCATCTCCGTTTCAAAGCCGAAGAGCCAGCGCTTGTCCGAGGACATCTCCGTGGTCATGTGGCCGGCATGACTAGACGCCAAAGGCGCACGGAACGCTGTTACCTTCCCACCGTAGTGGTCCCTATTTTTCTACTTGCATTTTTACGTGCTTTCGAACTGCTAGGTTGGCAGAAGCTGGGACGAGTAACAGGCGCTCACTCCCTAAGTTACTGGGCCATAAATGTGTTATACTTTCAGTCATGCAAGATTCTGTTAATCTAGCTTTACAATAAAGTAGAATTAGCTTATCTGGCCCTGGTTTCTGTTTGTGTATCTGTTATGGCTGACACACTATTATGGTAGGCAGAATATTCTACTATTTAATCATTATTTGTTATCAGTTTGGTGTCAACACTTAGCGGCCAGGTCCCCCATATCTGGCCTGGGTTGCAGAAGTCAAAAAATTGAAGAAATCATCTTTCCACAAATAAACCCCAAGCTATGGGTATGTTACGTGGATGATACCTTCATGATAAGCAAGTGCAACCAAATTGACCAAACCTACCAAAAAATCAACAATATCTTCACAGACATCCGATTCACGATAGAAACTGAGAACAATAATGAACTGCCATTCCTGGATGTCCTTGTAACCAGAACTACAAATGGCCAACTTCTAACATCCGTATACAGAAAAACAGCACACAGACACCAAATCCTCAACTTCCACAGCAACCACCCCAAATGCCACAAACAAAGTTGAGTCAGAACACTTTTCAGAAGAGCAGAATCCCATTGCAACACCACAGAAGCCAGATCAGTAGAAAAGAGACACTTATACAGAGTCTTTGAAAGAAACAGATATCCATGAAACTGCATTTGGATATCCCTACACACAAACAACACAAATTTATTTATTTATTTGTTTAATTTAATTTCTATACTGCCCTTCTCCCGAAGGACTCAGGGTGGTGTACAGGGCAATACAATAAAAATACAATATACAAAAGTTAAAAAAAATTAAATACTGCAGCCCAAATCCAATAAATTAGTACAATAATATTTAAAATACCCCAAACCCATCAGACCAGGCCGGCTTGTTCAAATAAGTATGTTTTTAGGTCACGTCGGAAGGAGCGAAGGTCGGGAGCCATCCGGAGCTCAACCGGTAAGCGGTTCCAAAGGTCTGGCGCGCCCACAGAGAACGCCCTCCCCCTGGGGGTCACCAGTCGACACTCTTTGACCGACAGCACCCTAAGGAGGCCCTCTCTGTGGGAGCGCACTGGACGAAGGGAAGTTGATGCCGGCAGCAGTTGATGCCCAAAACAACACAACAACTACAACAGGAACAGCAATGACCAAACGAATCACAGTTCCTTACATACAGAACATTTCAGAGATGACAGCAAGACTACTATGCCAACATGACCTCACAGTAGCCCACAAACCAACCATAACTCTCAGATGGACCCTATCAAAACTTTAAGAGCCAACAGAAATAAATCAAAAATCAAGTGTCATATAACAAGTCCAATGCAACAACTGTGAAAAGAACTATGTGGGCCAAACAAGATACATAAAGAGGAAAAAAGCTATCTACCAGACTGCACAAGCACTCCCTGGCTATCAAAAGACATGACCCATTGTCCCTCATGTCGATCCTCGACGACTTGAAAGGACACAAGTTTGATCTAACCAGGATCACAATTATAACCCAAGCAAAGTCAAGGAGAGAAAGAGAATTCCTCGAGGCCTGGTTCACCACCAACCAATCAGTGAACAGACACATTGACATCAACCCGGCCTTCCAACCACTGAAAGCGAGAGAGCTACTTCAACTGAAATACCAGAAGTAGCATTCAAAACAAACCAAACACAATTCAAACTGCACTGAAGATGTCCCCGCAAATGGAAATGAACGTTTTCAACCTCACACCATTCCTTTGGTCTAGAAACAATAGTTCCATAATTTAAAAAAAAAGATATATCATATTAACACAATTGTTCTCAATAATCCATGCTAGTTCCAGGTAACATTCTTTTTTAAATGTACACAATCTGTTCTAATTCCTTTCCCACTACAAATATTTACATTTTTTTAAATTTAAATTATATTTTTTAATATATTTTAACAGTGACTTTTAAAAAAAAATATTTACTGCTTTTTTCATTGTTGTACAATGTCCAGAATATTTTTTTGTGAGACAAGACGTTATACAAACCTGATAATAAATATTTATTTGCACTGTAGTATTCTATTCATATTTCATTAAACAAAAGGCTATATTTGCTGTTTTCTGCTCTTTTGGTACCACTTCACCAGTTCTCCAGAGGTTTGCTGATTTGTTTGCATTAATCTCAGATTTTCATCCAAGATCACTTTTGCCAGTTCCTTCAACACTCTGGAATTCAATTCATCTGTCTCTGAGATTTGAATTCATTTAGGGCAGGTGTTGTTATACCTTTATTAGTGTTGGATTGTGTCCTTATCCACCCACTTTCCTAAATCAGGTCAGGAAAGGCTTGTTCCCTCTTTTCCAATGCAGAGAAAGTACTAAGCAGTTTTGTTTTCTCCTTATTCCCTATTACTTCATCACATAGCAGACCAACTATTTTCTTCTCTTTTCGGACAATACTCAAAACATTCTCATTATATTTTGTATTCCTTGCCAGCCTCATCTCATTTTGAACTTTAGCCTTCCTGACTTCATTCTGACAGGCACAAATTGTAAGTCTGCACTTCTCCTAACTTATTAGCCTCTTTCCCTTTCTTATAATCTCTCTTTTTTTTTGCTTTTGTTTTGTTTGCTTCTCAGCTTGTTAGGGAGCTCACTACTCATCAGTACAGGTGTTGTGTATTTACTAATTGTTATTATAGTGAGTTAAACAGAAGTTACAAGGGCTGAGGTAAAACCGCGGCAGCTTTTGACAGCTGTCAAAAGCTGCCGGGCGAAACCGCGCAAGCGCCAACAATTGACAGTTCAACACGCGCTACAGATGACAGCTCCGAGCTGTCAAAACCGGACGGCTCCGATTGGCGGAGACTACGGCGCGGGATCAGACTCACCCCTGATTGGTCAAGCCGCCGGCAGCTGTCAGTATAAATAGATGTCTTGTTCCCTTGTTCTTTGCCTGGTTCCGAATAAAAGTTAAACTGTTAACTTGCTGTCTCGCCGGCTTCTTGAGTAAAGCACTGGCGACGAAGGTGGGATGCTGCTTGCTTAGCTGAAGTCACTACCTAAGGGGAGAAGAGATTTTTTCCCTTAGCCGAGCTGGTCACTTGCTGAAGTCACTGGAAGTCAAACTTCCATTCAACGCAAGCAGCGGCACCTCAATTACAGACAGCATGACAAACCACGGCCACATTCGAGAATTCGATACCCGCCACCCAGAAGGCTGGGAATCGCATCTGGGCCAGGTAGAAGGGTACCTGGTAGTCAAGAAGATCACGGATGACCGGGCCAAGGCGGCCGCCCTCCTCTGGCTCAGCGGCCCCGCCGTTTATGATGCCGCTGTGGGAATCTTCACCCCGGAGCCGGTCGCCACCATCTCCTATGCAGACCTCACTGAGGGGCTGAGTAAATACTTCATGCCCCTCAAGTCAGAACTCTACTGGAGAGTGAACTTCGCTCGGAAACTCCAGCTTCCTGACGAGTCAGCAAATGACTTCATAACCAGGGTCAGACATGCCGCACGTCGGTGCCGGTTCCCGGAATTGGAAGACCGAATCCGGGACCAGATTGTCATAGGGCTCAAGGACGAACGGCTGAGGAAGAAGCTGATCGCCAAGCCTGAAATGACAATGACCGATGTGGCTAGGGAAGTCATCGCATACGAAGACTGCCACGGAGACGACCGACGGGTACCGGACAGCGGACCACGGGGGTCCGTGCACCAGGAAGACGGCAGGTTCAGCGGGTCTGAGGACGACGATGGCCCCTCAGATATTGACGCGGTGCAACGGCGGTTCGAGAAACTGAGGATGCAACGCAACTACAAGGGGGGCCCTGCCAACAATCAGAGGGGGCCCAACTTCCCGACAAACAGGGCGAAGTGTGCCAGTTGCGGCGGAAGCCACCCTAGGGCAACGTGCCGGTTCCGCAGTGCCAAATGCCACGGGTGCGGGAAGACAGGCCACCTCAAAGCCGTGTGCCGCAGCCGGAGCCGGGAAAACCTGCACGACCTGGAGGTGACAGCCGAAGGTATGGCCCCATATACACTCAGAGCTAGGCACAGCCCCAGAACCCCAGTGTCTAATGTAAGGGGGAGGGCGGAGAAACATACAGTCCACAGCATTCTTAAGCCCAAAATCAAGGTGGACGTCCGGATTCATGGAATTCCCTGTGAGATGGAGGTGGACTCTGGGTCCTCCGTCTCACTAATCTCATGGCAAACGTACAGGGACATTTGTAACCGAAGTAGGAAAAGGCCCGCCCTCAGACCCACCAAACTCCGCCTAGCCGACTTCCAGAAAACGCCCATTAAACTCCGGGGAAAAGCTTCCGTCCCCGTAGAGTTCAAAAAATTTAAAGGATCCCTTCCTATTTTGGTGACCCAAGAAAACAGAATAAGCCTGCTAGGATTAGACTGGTTTGAGGCACTAGGAATAGCGTTGACAGGTGTCAACGCCATTCAGCTGTCAAAATTGGAATCCGTCTGCTGTCAATTCGCGGACGTTTTTGACAGCTCACTAGGGAAATACACGGGACCGCCCGTATCACTTAAACTGAACCCAAATGTGATGCCTGTCAGAATCAAGGCCAGAAGGGTTCCCTTCGCCTTGAGGGAAAAAATAGAAGCGGAGCTTGACAGATTAACAAACTTAGGGGTCCTCGAACCGGTAGAAGGGGCCGAGTGGGAGACACCCATAGTGACCCCAGTTAAACCAAACGGCCAAATTAGATTATGTGCCGATTATAAAGCGACCCTCAACCTCGCTTTAAACGCACATGCCTACCCGGTACCGGCTGTCAAAGACATCCTCGCGGCCATCAAGTCAGGCGCCATATTTGCCAAGTTAGACTTGGCGCAGGCGTATTTACAGTTGCCTGTCACCCCTGACACCGCTTTGGCTCAAACAATAGTCACCCACAAGGGAGCATTCAAAATTAACCGCCTTCAATTCGGCATCTCTGCAGCCCCGGGAATCTTCCAGGAAATCATGGAGAAAACACTTAAGGGAATTCCCGGGGTCTGCCCATATTTTGACGACGTCCTAATTGCAGGGGAATCAGAAAATGACCTAGCGGACAAACTAACTAAGGTACTCCTAAGGTTCAGGAAGGCCGGTCTCAAATTAAAAAGAGACAAATGCTCCATCGGGGTGCCCTCAACAGAGTTCTTAGGTTTTAAAATAGACGCTAAGGGAATTCACCCCCACGGACACAAAAATTAAAGCTATCAAAACAGCACCGACCCCCAAAAACAAACAAGAACTTCAGGCTTTCTTAGGGTTAGTCAACTTTTACCACACCTTCCTACCGCATAAAGCCTCCATTGCAGAACCCTTACATAGATTATTAGACAAGGGCAAACCTTGGACGTGGACCCCTGAGCATGATAAAAGTTTTAACCTCCTAAAAAACTTACTCTCCAGCAGCACAACGGTAGCCCTGTTTAACGATCAGCTGCCCTTATGTCTCGCCTGCGATGCCTCCCCGTACGGCATCGGAGCGGTCCTAAGCCATTTAACTAAAGAAGGAATACAGACCCCTGTAGCGTTCTATTCGAGAACGCTGTCAAAACCTGAGCGGAATTACGCTCAAATCGATAAAGAGGCTCTAGCTATAGTGGCCAGCGTAAAAAAATTTCATGATTACCTGTATGGTCGACCATTTACTATTTACACTGACCATAAGCCCCTATTAGGACTCTTTACAGTAAACAGGCTAACACCACAAATATTATCTCCCCGCATCCTGAGATGGTCTACATTTCTATCAGCCTATTCATACAAACTAGAATACAGGCCAGGGAAAACCATGGGCCATGCAGACGGCCTGAGCAGACTGCCGCAGCCAATTGTTGACCCAGACCCAGCACCAGCTGGAAGGATACTGGCTATCTCAGAACTGCCAGAATGCCCCTTAACTGTCAAAGATATCTCCGCAGCTACCGCGGGAGACAAAATCCTAGGCAGAGTCCTAGGCTATGTCACCACGGGCTGGCAATATGCACCCCAGGAACCACAATTCCAACCTTACTTCTTAAAACAAAAGGAATTATCCACCCATCAGGGATGTCTCTTATGGGGCTGCAGAGTAATCATCCCTGACAAACACAGGCTTAAGGTGCTAGATAGCCTCCACGAAGGGCACCCGGGCACCGTCAAAATGAAGGCTCTGGCCAGGAGCTATGTGTGGTGGCCGGGTATAGACAAACACATTGAGGCACACGTAGCTGGCTGCTATTCCTGCCAGCTGGTTAGAGCAGCTCAGCCACAGGCGCCCGTACATAGATGGGAAACGACAAAGTCACCTTGGTCCCGCATTCATATAGATTATGCAGGTCCGTTCCAGGGACAATCATTCCTAATTGTCGTAGACAGCTTTTCAAAATGGCTCGAAGTGGCGCCGGTAGCCAATACAACCTCCTCGGCCACTATACAAGTTTTAAGGGGATTATTCGCCACTCACGGCCTCCCTGATGTTATAGTTTCCGATAACGGGCCCCAATTTACCTCCTACGAATTCCAGAGTTTCACAACGGCGAACTCTATTAGGCACACCACCTCGGCTCCCTTTCACCCATCATCGAACGGCTTGGCAGAGGTGATGGTAAAATCAACCAAGGAGGCCCTGCGCAAGATCATCTCCGGCAACTGGCACCAACGACTGGCACAATTTCTTCTCTCCCAACACACCACGCCTTGCACAACTACCGGAAAGTCCCCAGCAGAGCTTCGCTGGGGCAAAAGATTGACCACCAGACTGGACCGTCTCCACCCAGACAGATCCCCTCCAGACCCAGACCTACCCCTCCATCATAGAACTCTCACCACTGGGCAAGCTGTCTGGGCGAGAAACTACGGGGGAGGAAACAAATGGACACAAGGGGTGGTCATCGAACAAACAGGCCCTTTGTCTTACATCATTGACATCGGACAAAATATACACATCCGCAGACACATAGACCAACTACGCCAACGCAGTCCTCAAACTATAGGGGGAAGGGGTGACGACGAAATACCGACAGAAGCACCGGCGCAAAGACTGGCACGCCAAAACTCCCCTGACCGGAACATACCATTTCAACACCCCACTCCAATCAACGCAGATCCAGCAGAGCCAAACCCCCCACCCCCGGAGCCAACCCAAGAAGCACCAAGAGAACCAGAACATACTACCGAGACTACCCCCCGGCGCTCCGAGAGATTAAAGAAACCTCCCACATACCTGAAAGACTACGAATGGGGAAACCCAAAAAAGAAACAGTTGGGGTAAATTCAACTCAATCAGAGGGAGGGGGAAGGGGTGTTGTGTATTTACTAATTGTTATTATAGTGAGTTAAACAGAAGTTACAAGGGCTGAGGTAAAACCGCGGCAGCTTTTGACAGCTGTCAAAAGCTGCCGGGCGAAACCGCGCAAGCGCCAACAATTGACAGTTCAACACGCGCTACAGATGACAGCTCCGAGCTGTCAAAACCGGACGGCTCCGATTGGCGGAGACTACGGCGCGGGATCAGACTCACCCCTGATTGGTCAAGCCGCCGGCAGCTGTCAGTATAAATAGATGTCTTGTTCCCTTGTTCTTTGCCTGGTTCCGAATAAAAGTTAAACTGTTAACTTGCTGTCTCGCCGGCTTCTTGAGTAAAGCAACAGGCATCTTGAAACTTTGGCATTTTTTAATCTCATGGGGATTATTTGTTTATGCATTTAAAACATCTGTTTACTGCATAAGGACCTTCCAGCAACAGTCAAATAATTTAAACTTTAGGTTAAAATGGGTAAATAATGTAGTGTTGAAATACATTAAAACACTATATGAACTATACAAAAGGAATTAAACAATAACAAGCAAATTTAAACTATCATAAAATATCAACACATTATTAAAAGATTAAAAGCTCTAGGTGTAGCAAAGAAGCTGCCAGCTTCACCTCACACTGCAGAAAGCAGTCCAAGAAGAAGGGCTTCCACTGAAAAGGCAAACACCCAGGAATAGAGCTGTTCATTGCACTTCAGGGTGGGAAAGCACTGGCAACAAAGATCATCTTAAAGTATGGATAGATATATGTGGGAAGAGGCATTCCTTCATACAGTATAGTGGAGAATCCAGGGGTTCTTGGCCTACAAATGACAGCCACAACTAGTGAAGTCACCCTCCTTTTTAAATTTCTGCAAAATATGTGATTTAAAAGGTACAGGGCTTTGATTGCTCAGGTGTGTCCAGTATTTTGAAGACAGGGACTGTGGCTACCCTAGGACAATAATTTGTAACTTAATTTTCAGTACAGGTAGTCATCGACTTACAACAGTTCATTTAGTGACCATTCAAAGCTACAACAGCACTGAAAAAAGTAACTTATGACCATTTTTCACACTTACAACCATTGCAGCATCCCCATGGTCATATGATCAAAGTTCATATGCTTGGCAACTGGTTCATATTTATGACCGCTGCAGTGTCCCGGGGTCATGTGATCAGCTTTTGTGACCTTCTGACAAGCAAAGTCAATAGGTAAGCCAGATTCACTTAACAACCTTGTTACTAACTTAACAACTGCAGTGATTCACTTAACAACTGTGGCAAGAAAGGTTGTAATATGGGGCAAAACTCACCTAACAAATGTTTCACTTAGCACCATAAATTTTGGGCTCAATTGTGGTTGTAACCCGAGTCCTACCTGTATTTGATTTTCTGTCTTGCCCTAGCCTTCCTTTAGAACAAGCATGTCAAACCCGCAACGTCACGTGACGTCGCGCAACGTATCACGACTTTTTCTCCATTGCCGGCAATGGGGTGGATGCGGTTTCAACATGATGCATCCAGCCCGTGGGCTGGAAGTTTGACATGCCTGCTTTAGAATGTCAAGCCTTAAGATATACAGTGCTCGGCTTTCACTGAAATCTGGCTTCCTCAAGTCAGAGATAATTGACTTCTTTCAATTTGGTCTCCCCATATAAGGGATCCCTGTAAGGAAGGAGAAAAATCTAGCTATTAGTCTCCCCATAAAAGGGATCCTTCTAAGGAAGGAGAAAAATCTAGCTATTATTATATTTATGTGATCTTTAACTTTGTCCAAGCTTTGAGAGCTCTTCCTACCATCACTGTGAATTTGAAAAGTTTCTTTCATTGAAGTCTGGTTTGGAATTCAGTATTTGTGAGCGCAAGTACAGAAAAAACTGCTGCATGCACATATTATGTTTTGTTCATTGTAGTTAGCTGTCCAGATTTTATATCTAGGATAGACTGCCATATACACACACATACAGTATGTATGCATATGTGCACACTGACAGGCACACACATGCACAGAAACTTAAATAAATAATATGTTATAAAGAAAAGAAATAAAGCTTTCGGAATCTCATTTCCCAGGGTGGATTTTTCTATTTTCCTTTTGATCCAGAGTACATTCAATGATATATGCTGTCAGTATTCATTTTGCTTTAAACAAACAGAAAAAAACACAAGGCAAAGTTACATACGTACAATAAACACTGAAGAGAGCAGCATTGTGATGATTTGCATCTGTACACCTACCAAGAACTAAATATTACAAATGTAACTCTATTAAAAGAGCTTTAATGAATTCAAACTGGAGCCATGGAATAAAATGTAATTTATTGATAACACATGTATGTATGAATTCATTTTCTTATGTGTCTCTACATTTTCTTATGTAGCTTTAGCCACTTTTTCAGTTATGATATTTAAAGTTTCCTCTTGGCTGATTTGGTCTTTCCTCTTTCAATTCACTGAGAGACCATCTTATGTTTTCTTGTTGAAAGAACTGGAGGATCATTGTCATCAAATGCTACTTTGAATGTTCAATTGTACAGGTATAAAGCATATTTAACAGAAATGTCAAAAATATTTTAAAAGCATGTAACTAAGAAATAGAAATAAACATATCTGAAAGAGTGAATTATACATAAACAATATATCTAAGCCAAGGCATAGCAACAGTGAGCCTTCCCACCGGCTTATGGAAAAGAAAGAAACAATACATCGCTACTTCACTGCACAGAGATGCACACCATTTCAGAAAAGTTAGCTTTTTGGCAGTGCAGCAAATCTTGGGTGAAAATATTACCCATTCAGATTTGTATCAAAAATGAATAAAGAAATAAATAAATAAAAAGTTTTTTAAAAGCATGCAAGGTTTTGAGGCACTGAATATTTGCGTTATAAAGCAGCTGATTCTTTATACAAATGATAGTACCATGCTATTTTAATAAATGTAATCCTCCCTTTTAATTCTGCTTTTTAAAAGAAATATTTTTAAAATGTTGCATTGCATTTTGAAAAGGTGTAATGATCACAGGAAACATAGTGGTACCCTAATTGCAGCCAATTAACGTTTGAATACATTTTTTCATGAGAGTATTAAAGAAGTGTTACATAATCCAAATCTGCCATTACACTAGTATTGGACTATTTACTTATGTCGAGCCCCGCGGGCCCGACGCTCACCGGCGCTGCGGGCTCGACAGTCTTCGGCGCCCACCACCTGCTCCGGCACTCACCGCCTGCTCCCGCTCACCATCTGTTCCGACATCCCTGGCAAGGCCCGGCTGCGGCGGCAACGGCGGCCTGCTAGACGCTGCGCTGGACCCATGGCCGGAGCTTTGACGGTGCGCGCGTACGCTCTGCGGCTCGACTCCACCCCGCCGGCTACGGTGGCCTCGCAGGGCCTTGGGTCTGCAACAGCTGTGCCTTCGCTGGAAGCATCGGGGAGAGGGATGCCCACCCTGCTGGCTACGGTGGCCTCGCAGGGCTTTGGGCCCGCAACAGCTGTGCCTTCGACTCCTGGGCCGCCGGCGGACCTAAAACAGCGAACTGGGTCGGAACAGGGGAACGAAGCTGTTAGGTCAGGGAAGCGGAGCCTGGCCGGGGCTCACTGGGCCTGCAAAAAGGGGGGTGAGCAGCAGGGTGGGGCAGCGCTAGAAGCATCAGGGAGAGGGATGCCGGTTCTGGGGACGGGTGTGGGGGTGGCGTCTGGTGGCGACAGGGCGGATGAACGTGAGGGAGCTCACCTAGGGGGTGGAGGGTGCCGGGTGTCGGGACGCAAAGGGAGGTGCTTGGGAGGAATGGATCTTAAGTAGAGGAGGGGCGGATGTGGGCGTGGCCGGGTGGGCCGTGGGCGTGTACAAGCAGCATGTATTTAACAGCGTTGGGTGCAGGTAGCAGCCAACGCTGTCTTTGTTCCTTTTGGAGTTTGTTCTGCTTTGCTCAATAAACCGTTCCTGAGAACTCAGCACTCGTCTTGGTTGCTTGTTTTTCCTGCTCTCCGGACGAAGTTTGAGAACTTACTTACTTACTTACTTACTTACTTACTTACTTATTTTTCAATTTCTATAGCCTCTCAACCAAGTGATAGTATGCTAGTAAAGAAGTCTGATATTGGTGAAATGGGAAGTAGCCTTGTTCAGAGCAGTTTTATAAACATTCAACAAATGCATTCCGGTCTTAAGAAGGGGGGGGGGAATGACCAAGGCCAAAGGAAAAGGCTTCAGTTTTAAATTTTGGTTCTTCCCCTGACAGATTTTCTAGGCAGATATACCTCCTATCTTCTTCAAATAAATCACATAAATTTGTTAAGCTTCATCTCTTCTATGGTTCTTGAATGTGGGATCTAATGTGTCTAGAGATATGAGAGTAATAACTGCAAAGAGTTTGAAGTCTGACACATTCCTTCAAGGATAACTGCACTTACTTGAATAAGAGAAAGCTTAAAAAAAGTAATAGACAACCAGTTTACTGTAGTAGCTAAGGCACCAAGCTATACTAGGAAACCGTAAGTTCTAGTCTTTCCTGGGTGATCTTGGACCAGCTGCTTAGGAAGGAGGCAATGGCAAACCACCTTACCAAAAAAACTGGGGACTTGTGCAGACAGTCATCAGGGGTCAATACTGATGAGAGGAGAGGAGAGGAGAGGAGAGGAGAGGAGAGGAGAGGAGAGGAGAGGAGAGGAGAGGAGAGGAGAGGAGAGGAGAGGAGAGGAAGCACTAAGTGAAAGCAGAACCAAAACATTTAGGAATGCTTATTGCCTGACACACTTCCTATCTTTTCCAACTAACAAGCTGTAAGGAATGGATAATTAAATCTTGTCAAAAGTCTGAACAAGAGAAACAAGCAAATGAAATTAAGCCATGGGACTAAATTTTACTCCAGTCACCATCTCCTAAATTTTGATTGCTTTTATTGGACCTGGAACCTTGCCTGAACCCTGAATCACAGGTATTTATAAACCATAGACGAAAGAATTATTCCAATGGATTTTCAAAAGAATAGGAGTAAGATTAAATCAGCCTTCTGCAAAGCCTTCTCTTTTGATTGAAGCTGAGTAGTCTAACACATCAAAAGACACATGGTTAGGAAAGTCTACCTACATTAAGCCAAAGGGATGAGGCAATTTAAACCTATGTCTTCCAAACAGGAAAAATATTGAGTTGTTACTTTGATGAAAGAAAGTTTTAAAAAATGTATTCTGATACATCACCATAACAAAAATTCAATTTACATTCTGCTAACTCTGAGAATAGTATCTGTGTTCTAATGACATACTGAATCACAAAATAACATCCCAAAAATTCATTTGACTAGTTAAACTCAGTTCACTTGTTAGCTTATAGTTTTATAAGTTTTCTTAAACAGAAAATTGGATTATATCCATCAGTCATATGGATGCAAAACTCTGGCTTTCAGAAGGAGTGTTAAAACCTGTCTCTGCCAATTGGCATGGGTTTGAGTGATATCCAACCATGAGAATGGTTGGTCTTCTGTGGCAGTTCTTTTTACATTTCTAACTCTTTAACTCTTCATTCTGTAACCTTACCTATTAATTTTTGTTTTTAACTTTGTTCTTTTTTATCCTTTTATACTATGATATATTTTTATTATAAGACACCCAGAATTTTTTAGATCAGATGGGTAATATAGATATGTAAATTAATTAATTAACTAATTAATTCAATAAATAAATAAATAAATTCAGTTAACATCTAGAACAGGTGCAGATCAACCATCTTCCAGTAATAAATGCAATGACCATAACCAATATTTGAGCCCACTTCTTCCGATGTAGTTTCACTCTTGCATCTAATTTGATTTTCATTTTTAAGCAATGCTAAGGTGGCACTGTACATGTTTTAATTTAAACTTTATAGGCTTAAATTTACAATCTTTTTACAGTTTTAGTAGTGTAAAATTATAATCTGGCGTATTTTAATTACAGTGAAATAAAAATTCCTCTCAACTCTGCTCTATCCCAAAATACCTTGCTGATTCAAATTGTACCATGGCTTCACTTTAAGCACATTAAAAAAGGTCATTTGATTAAGATTCATATAAATTAGCTATCTTGTTTTCAACAATTACAAGCCAGATTTTTCAGGAAAACCATACAGAAAGGTCTGAGGGCAACAAACTGTGCCATCAATCACATTTGGACAATTATATCTCAGCTTTGTAAGACGAGTTGCCATTTTATTCCATCTACCACATGGACACTCAGAGATGTTCAGTTAACTCTAGTTTCCCATTTCATCCAAATTGGGGAAAAAATATCTTACTAGACTTATATACTGTTCCAATCATCAACTGCTTCTGAGTAGTTATAGTCATACCATACCAATAAAATATTCCTATGCCAAGGAATCATAAAAACTCATGTAACCCTATACACCTACACAGAGAGAATGTCATGATATTAAGCCAACTCAGGATTCTAAACCAATTTTTATAAATTTGGGGGTGTCAGCATGGGGAATGATTTTATCAAGCACACACTACCACAATGTTGTTGTCATTAATTTCTTTTTATACTGGATTTAGAACTTGTGGTTCAGTTATTGGCTTTTTATATATTTAGTTTGTTCCTCACTTATAGAACTTACTTTATAGAATCACAGATAGAGGAAACTGTTTTAAACATGGCAGTTTCATGCTGATAGAATTATCTTCTTTGAATATATTTAAACTGTTTTTGAAACCAACTAGGTCTGTGGTCCCTATGATCATTTCTTCTGTCTGTCATGGAAGTAAAATGGGAATATTAGTGATCATAACTTCACAGCATGAAATTTGCACGCCTATCGCCAATAATTTGAACTGATTGGATGTTTTAATTCTCCTTATTTTGATGCTTATTTTTCTTCTTTAACATTGTACCAAAAAAAATTCTGTCAGCCTAAGAAAAAATTCATTGCTTGCATGGTAAAAACTCAGTAAAATTCATTTTTAATGAGATAGCATGGTAACTTATCCATTGTGTTATTTTTATTGAACTTATTTATGTCCGTTATACTTTACAGTTTCTATTAGTAGCTGTGAAGTAGCTAATAAAATCCTAACCTTCCTTTCTGCATGATAACTCCATTTCACCTGGTGAGCTACACAAAAATGGAATTAAAAAGATTGAAAATGACCTCATCCAGGTTCTATAGAAATGGGAAACATTAGGTCACTGGATCTTCGCAGTTGCTCAATACTCTGTATAATATAATATTAATATAATATACTATAATATTAAGATGAAATACAGCAAATGAGAATGTGTTGCCTACTAGTAAATTGTATTGAAATGGCCTGAAATGACCTGTTTAGCCTGGCCAATCCAGTTCAGGTTCTTCTTTCCAAGATAGGGAATCATTACCATTTAGAACATATTTCAACTCATTTTATGTAGCATCATAAAGGGTTCTTGACAATTCAGAGAATTAGTATGATGTAATGGTTAAAGTTTTGAACTAGGACTAGAGAGATCTTGGTTCAAACCCCATCATGAAATTGAGTCTCCTCAAACCAATCACCATTTTATATTGAATAATTGCTGTGACATTAAAATAGCATGAAGAGGAAAAGCATTCAGATTATCATATCAAGGGCTTTGCACTAGATAAAAAAAGGTTGCCCCATCCCTGAATCCCACTAACTTCTATATATTTATGTGATGAATATATATGCTCCTCCTCTCTTTGAAATCTAAGACACCAGGGTCCCATCCAGTGGTGGGATTCAAATATGTGAGCAATCAGTTCTTTGTGTGGATGCCACTTTCGGAAGTCTGTTGTGGGCCTTGGCAACAAAAAATTAGCTACCGGTTCTGCCAAACTGGTGCAATCCCACCACTGGTCCCATCCCATATCATGCTGATGGGTTGTACTTGCATTCAGGCAAATATAGTTACAGCTGTCCTTCATATTACATGTATCCTATCACCCCAGTCCACATGAAGGTTGATTTCACTTTGCCTTCTAATTTTTAAAATATTTATACCAGCCTTCCCTAAACTGATATTTGCAATCTGCCAACCCATTTTACTAGTGATGTTTTGTAAACATTTTTTGCCTATGTGAAATACTTATTATGTTTACATGCACCCCTAAGCTAAACAATTCAGTTAATGAATGCACAACCATATTATAGTCTGTGGCTCGCATTTCTTTCATCAGTCTTACTATGTCATCCAAATCCAAAATTCCCAGTACCAGGTTTTCAGTAAACCAAAATGATAACCTTTAAAATACAAATGCATCCATATAACGAGCACTAAAAGGCATCCACTGAGGGAAGTCTGGTATAAATTTTTAAAAACAACAGATACCAAGCCCTCAAAATATCCAGGTCATCATCAACATCATTATCACCATCACCACCACTAATGGATATATTAAGGGTATGGAAATTTTTGAATCCCCATTCATGACACATTTAGAAAGTATTGAACTTTATACCTTTTTAATGAAAAGATCTGCCATATTCAGACAGTAATATGTATGCCCTAACCCTCCTGCTCATTCTACTCAGTCCTTGCACTTCTTTCCTAGTTGCTTAATAGTGAAGTACACTGTTGTTGTTTTTTTAAGAGAGACAGTATTTGTAAGAACATACTCCTAGTACATATATAGCTCAATGCACACCTACAATTTGTCACCCATCTCATTTTACTCATTGTTACTAGAATGAGCCATACAAAACATATGATATTCTATTCAATAGCATTTAGATCTAAAATTTCCAAGAATTGTTAAGATAGCAGAGCATTCATTAAGAAGCTAAGCCATACCAACAGAAAAAGCTGGTTTTTTGCTCCAGTATATATTTTAAAACCTATTTTTCTTCATAAATCTCTGGATTCAGAAGCATGAGTATAACCTTAACATGCTGTGACACACATATGATTTTTAATGTCTAAAATGCCTTCAGGAATTATGTTGAGATCGGCATGGGATCATATAAAAACTGTTAAAAGTTGGGGGGTGTTTTTCCCTAGCCCTCGCTGGTTTCACAATTCACAGCCAACTGTGTATTAAATCCTCAGCTCAACCTTTCATATAAACTGTTCGTTTTAGTTTCCCTCTAAGTGAGGCTATCATTCACTCTTATAACTATAATATAAGGTTGTCAAAAAGCTTCCAAACAAGCCACTGTGATATGGCACAGGCAGTTAACCTTTATCAATCCTCTTAGGTAACATTAGGTTGGTCTATATAATACATTATTTTTGTAATTATTCAGATCAGCTGTTTCAAAGGACACTGCTACTCTGCAGGAAGGAAAGCAGTACTCCTAAATAAAGGAAGAAGAAAAAGCAGAAATAAGCCTTGAAAGAAATAACGCAAAATGAGAACTCACCCCCTCACATACAGGTTCTATAGGTATGAAACTGCAAACATTTCAGAGAAGCTGCTTGCAGTGAAATAAGAAATAAAACTCCAAGGGACTCAAGTTGATTCAGAGAAATGTATTTAATTTAATTTTGGAGACAACTCGTATTTTAAGAGCACCAAACAGGGACAAATGTGTTGAATAATTGATCATCCAGGTTTTGCAAGAAAGAAAAGATGAGGAACATATTTTTAAAAAGAATCTTTAAAAAGTGAAAGAAGACAAAAAAGAAGAATAAAAGGAGACAAAGAGGGAAACTAACAATCTAAAGCAGGGATAGGCAACCTTGGCCCTTTTATGAGTCGTGGACTTCAACTCCCAGAATTCTTGAACCTGCCATGCTGGCTCAGGAATTCTGGGAGTTGAAGTCCACAAATCATAAAAGAGCAAAGGTTGCCTACCCCTGATCTAAAGTAAAAGATGTATTAAGATTTAACAATGTAGCCGTACTCTGCTACTGCCTTTCTGTATTTATGTGCCCAGAATCAGGATTCCTTATAGAAAAAGCACTGAGCAGAATCCCTGATTGCAGCTCTCCTGTAATGTAATAAAGCAGCCCTCTTTCCAGCTAATGCTTTCCAGATTACTTGGATGATAATCTCCAGCCATTAAAATACAACCATTGACTCTACTGGCTGAGGGTGGTCACAGTTCAGGCCCATTGCATCTTGAGGATACCAAGCTGGAGTAAAGCTGTCCTGTAGAAGCCTGTCAAATTAGGATATGCTCAACAAAAGTACCTAACATGCTGGTGAAATAAAACTTGATTTACTGTACTTCCAGAAAATCCCAAGGGCTTTTCACTAGGTTCCTTGATTTTCATGTTCTTGGACATTTTTTTTCCTTTTCCTATTATACAATATAAAAAAGAGAGCAGGCTTGCATAAAGCAAAGGTAGGTAGTTAATAAGCACCTTGTTTTCTTCCTTCTTATAAAATAACAGAAGTAAAGTACTTTATTTACTTATTATTTGTAAAGTTGTCTCTGAGTTATTTGGTCAGAAGAAAGCATCAAAATTGAGTTACAATCATTTCTTTTAACTAATAGCAAGATTAAAACTATCCTAAAAATAGAAAAGAAAATGAAGATATTTAAAACCACTGAAAAGCCAATTTGATTGTGAAAATTTAATCAATCCATTTACTAATAATGTCAGTCTAACTCTCAAACAAAAAAATAAAAAATACATTCAAAACTAGAGAACCTCCACCTTCCAGTATCACTGTTTCTTATCAATGTCAGTGAGGGGAGAAATATACAAAAATAATTCTAAGAAAATCTAAAACCCTTCAGAGACTCATACTCGATCAATCAGACTTTCTAACATCCTGGATTCCAAATTCTATTGGTGAAGACCAGCTCTCTTTTTGTCATCTTGTCCAAAATCCTCTGCCTCCACCTGTCTATGATGTCTTTTTCACTTCCCCAGGATTAATAAACAAGCAGAACAGATTTAACAATAAGTTGTTGTTGTTGTTAGTTGCAAAGTCGTGCCCAACCCATCGCGACCCCATGGACAACGTTCCTCCAGGCCTTCCTGTCCTCTACCATCTTCTGGAGTCCATTTAGGCTCACGCCTACTGCTTCAGTGACTCCATCCAGCCACCTCATTCTCTAACAATAAGTAGGAAACAGGAAATGAGAAGGCTAAGTTCTCAGAGATAGTTTATGAAGAAAAATGCAAATGAGAAGGAAATAGAGATGCTTTTCAAATGAAGTTGTGTGAATGCATCTGTTGAAGCAGTGACTGTTAACAAGGATGGTCTACTTTTATGATATTTTTTTAATGTTTTCTTCCAAAGCAGAGTTGCTGGAAGCTCGGCAAATTGGAATTATAGAGGGATACCTTGTCAATGAGGAAATAGATTGGGGAAAGATCTTGTTAACTAGCTATGAAGCAACTTCATTGCTTAGGTGCTGTGCTTCCCAGGATCGTCCTTGGAATATTCAGTTTAGATATGGTTTTTAATTTGGTAGACTTGCAGCAGTAGTCAGAAAGGGGTCACTAAGAGTTGACAACAACTGGATGGCACATAATCAGTCAATCAACTGCCAGGGTTATATTGTGTAAGATGTGTGACTTTTAAATAAATCTTTTAAATAAATCAATAAACAATGTGAGTCAAGATTCATAAACCAGTTTTAGATATAAGATTTTGATGCTATCTTATTGATTCCAGCCTGATGAGTTTCAAACATATAAAGAAAACAGTGGTCACTTTAAAAATGGTTTAATGTAATTTCTGAAGGCAACTATAAGGCAAAGTTCAAGATTACTAGTCAGTTTCCTATGAATAGTAGTTGGCATACATGTCCCCTCCCTCATGTTAAAGTAAGAGTAGTATCAGATTTTTTTCCCCTTCTTAAATCTGTAATGAATTGTGAGCCTTCAAAGCTACATCCCTTGACAAGAGGAAATTTGAGATGTACTGCATGTCAGCCAAAAATATACCAAGTATACAAGATAGATCTGAAAATGTCACTTGCTGACAGCTTATTCTTAGAATGCATAGGATACTAGTAATAACAAGAATTTAGACAACAATTTAATGTTTTCTCAAAGAGGGAAGAGAAAAGCTTTCTTACACATAACTTTGAAACATTTTTTTCTTTTTGCCTGAGACCATTAGACCTAATTGTTTTACTGCTGAGGTTGTTCCTGCACTATAAGTAAAGAATTTTTATTTTCTAAGGCTCACAGATTCGAAGAATGATAAACTTTGGTGCAATTTAGCCTCTGAAATTAAGAAGGCTCCCTGTGCCCCCCCATCAATAGTTTGACTTAAACAGAGTCTTTATCTGTGGCAAACATGCAATGAAATTTGAGTTGTTGCTTTTCTTGCCCTGCCCCAGTGAAATAAAATTTTGTCAAGGAGTGATAGCAGCTTAGATTCAGGTTAGTTTTTCTTCTTTAGATAAATAATGTTTTTGTCTGGAGATTACTTTGTATCACATTCCCCAGTCTTGCTGATTGTCAGTCTATTTCATTCCCATGACAAAGGTTGTGCAAAGAACAGAGGATGTACCAAACAAAGTCTTTGAAGGAACAGATGGGAGAGATAACAAGTGAGACCAGTAACAAACTAATCCATCCTACCTTTATAAAGTGCCAGACTCATAGTCCTTGCTATGCCTTGGATCAAGGTCAAGAGAACTATAGATGTTTCATGATAGTCAATTAAATCTGTCTGTGGATGAGATTAAACTTCTGTTGCCCTCAATAGGATATCCATTTAACAGAGTGTACTGTAACCACCTACTCTACTCACTGGAGCCTCTAAGGTATTGGCACTATTATACTGCTGTCCTTTAAAAAACAGTTCTGAATCTCACAAAAGTTCAAGAAAAGCAAGACAGCATATTTGATGAAATTGTATCAGGCTGATTTCTTTTCCCATGACCTCTGTTGACTTCTCCACCACACTGTCTGGCTGACATTCAGGAAATGGCATTAATATTATCAAGAAGTATGAAGGTTTTATGTTATACCCATATGCCTGCGAGTACACACAAACACGTATATATTTAATATACATATATATTTAATGTTTTCATTGTTTTAATTTTTTAAAATTTTTAATTATGATATATTTTCTGAATTGTAAGCTACTCCGAATCATTGACTGGGATCAGTGGTCATAGAAATTGAACAAATAAATAAATAATAAATAATATTAAATGCTGCAGCAGGACAGATTTCCAAAGATGTTAGTTTTAGGTCTTCCTTTAGCTGTGGAAGCTCAATGCAGATAGTCTTCAATTATGGCTGTAATTACCCTTTAAAATTGTGTCTGTCATTAAGCAGGTCATCAAGTGACTGTTTGTTTACACCATTGTTTTGTGATGGTTGTTAAGTGAACCCATTGTGCTTAATATCAGCACAAATTTGCTGTGACAAGTTATTCATTAATTTGGACTTTGATATCATCAGTAAATTGATAGTACCCAATTATATCTTTCAACCCTAGGCTAACCAAGTGAGGCTACTGATGTATTGTGAGAGCCTGCATGGGGAGGAACCCATTCCAAACAAATCTTACCAAGGGTCACATATTATGTAGATATTATGCCTCTCTGAACGTGATGACTCTTCATCCATATTCTTGGATGGGGTAACACTTCCTCACTTTAGAAGGGTATAGAATTTGGGGGTTCTCTTGGACTCACAGCTCCTGGTGAAAGAGCAAGTAGTAAATATGGCCAAGAAGGCCTTTGCAGAGATTTATTTTGTGTACCAGTCATCCCCTTCCTGGACTGGGAGGCTCTTCAGAATATCACCCATGCTCTAGTCACTTCAAGTCTCAGCTAATGCAGTCTCAAGTCTGCAATGTGATTTACATGGTGCTTCCTTTGAAAACCATTTGGAAATTTGAACTAGTCCAGAATGCAGTGGTTCAGGCAGTGATGGGCACATCTAAATATAAAGCCTTACATGGCATGAGGTCAGTTGAATTAGGTCACTTGCTGTGCATACTTGTTAATTTTATGTTTATCTTTATATTGTTCCCACATCCCAACTTGCTTTGGTTTGCCTTGGCTTTATGATATTATATTCTGAGCTGTTCAGAGTCAGTTGGACTCTGTGCATAAATAGAATTAAATACTGTAAATAAGTGCTAGCTGGGGATGAGGGAGATCATAATCCAGTACTTGTAATCCAGGCTGTTCTAGATTATCTTCATGAAAAAGAATCCTGTTTATAGTAACATGAATGTTATGCCCCAAACATTAAATCTGGAGTCACTTTATTCAAATTATATCTTAATATGGCATTTCTTAAATGATATACATGTGAGGGTGAACATGCGAAACAGCATTTTAAAAACTATTTTAATGCAATCTGGTAGAAGGGTATATGCATACAATATATTTATAAATATATTCATGTGGCTTTTGTCTCAAAGAAGATGTGCAGGTTTTAACATTCAGTTAGCCACAGTTTGTGTTTAGATTGAGGCTATTATGAGTGAGAAATAAGAATTAGTAATCATTGCCAGTGGAGATGGACACTCCCATAGACCTCTCTGCAATCCCAGTTAAAGCACTCCATTATGCTGTTCCTTCCACAGAAAATCAATTTCTTGTTAATACCTTTAACACTCATGGAACTTAGCTCTCAGGGCACATTGAGGGAGGGAGGGGGTGGGGATGGGGTTCACTTGGACTACAGCAGGGATAAAATGGATAAGCTTTGTCATCGTCCCTGGCCCTCTGCCGAGAGTACTCTTTTGCATTCAAGGCACTACAGAGAAGAATGAGGGGGACATTTTCATATAAACAAGCAATTTTACAAACAGACATCTGTGGCATAAAAACCTAAATTACAGCCTTCTGTGAGGTAGAATCCACCTAGAAGGAAGCGTTATTGCATGCCCTTTCAAAAGGGGAGAACATTTTGTGTAATAAAAGTCAATTTGTGAGGGTCATTTCACAAGCTATAGGAAAAGGAGAAGTGTCCTCATTTCCATTATGGGTGAACCACATCTTTTGTGTAATGTTTTCAAAGTATTCACATCTCTGAAATACACATACTAAGCCAATCTGGGCAAACACAGATTTTTTTCAGCATGGTTGCTTAACGTTTTTAAAATGCATATGCCTGAACCATTTGAACTAGCTCAAATGAAATATATAGCACTTTTTTTTTAAAAAAGGGGGGGTGTGTGTTAATGAAGCGTAATCGAAACCCTGTTTAGGTGATCCATATAATGATCTATTCTAATGCGTAAGCAAAGACATTGACTAACAGGGCTTTTCAACCTTTTCACCCATTGTACCACTTTTAGGATATGGCAACATCCGAGTACCACCAGTCACTTAGCAAGGTGTCAAAAACTTGATGACCAAAAAAAAAAAGAAAAAAAGAAAAAAGTGATGAAGTACAGGTAGTCCTCGACTTAAAACAGTTCACTTAGTGACTGTTCGAAGTTACCATGGCACTGAAAAAAGTGCCCCCCAAGCCACAGATGAGCAAGACACCTGCCTGCCTGCCCAGCAGCGCTCTTCCTCCTGTCCGAGGTTTTCATTGTTGTGAGCATTTCTGTTGAGGATTGGCAGTGGTGGTGGGGTGGAGGGTGTTTGGTTTTTATTCCCCCCATCTGCTGGGTGGTTGCAGCAGGTTTTGGTCATTTCACATGACCCTGGGATACTGTGACCATCATAAATACGAATCAGTTGCCAAGCATCCGAATGTAAATCACAAGACCCTGGAGATTCTGCAACATTCCAGCTGATCGGTGCTTCTTCTGGGCTCAGAAGCACCAGGATCAGCACTGAGCTCCAGCTGGAGCCTGGTGCTGATCCTGGTGCTTCCACTGAGCCCTGACAGCCCTGCAGCTCCAGCCATCTCTCACTCAGGCTTTTGCAGTGCTGCGGCCAGTTCAGCTCATTCCCCTCCCCTGCTACCACTTTTCTAGGATGGTCACGTACCACCTGCAAGGTGCCAATGTATCACAGGTGGTAACCGTACCACTGGTTGAAAAGCCCTGGACTAAATCAGGTTTCCTGATTTAAGAAGTAGGCGGAGATTGAGGAAAGTTCCTTTCTCCAGGAAAAAAAAATGTAAGATCATCCTGCGATTATTGGCAGAAGCAGCTGAAACTGCAAACAAGTTTGGATTGTAAACCAATGCTAGCACTGCATCATTTCTTTAGTCTTGGTTTGCCAAGTAAGTAAAAATTGGCTAGGTTCAAACAAGATAAACCAATGACTATATTTTATAAAGCACAATTGTCCAGTTTGCAGATTATGAAATGTGTAGCATGCTGGATAAACATAGTGGTACCTTGGTACTCAACTGCTTTGAAAGTCATTAAATTTGGTACTCAATGCATTTTGATGTGAAAACATTCTCCTGGTACTCATCGTTCAGTTCTCAATGCACAAGCTAGAACTTGTCAGTGTCAGCTGCCTTGTGATTCACCACATTATTCCTTATGGGAAAAAATTGCTTGGTACTTACCGTGCCTTCTGAAACCAATTAACAGCAAGTACGGTGGCTCAGTGGGTTAGGACGCTGAGCTTGTCGATCAGAAGGTCGGCAGTTTGGCGGGTCGAATCCCGAGTGCCGCGTAACAGAGTGAGCCCCTGTTACTTGACCATGGAGACGTCCTTGGACAAGCGCTGGCTCTTTGGCTTTGAAACGGAGATGAGCACCGGCCCCTAGAGTCGGAAACGACTAGCACGCATGTGCGGGGGGAACCTACCAAGGTATCACTGCAATAGTTTCTGTTCCTATGGGCTTCAGAGAATGGAAGAAAAAAGAGCTGCCCTGTATCATCAACCTAACCCTGATAACAACCCTGTTATCAGCCCTAATAACAAACATCAGTTCCTGCCCTCTCAGGAAGAATTCCAGAGTTTACTCTTGATTTGGTATGATTTTTCTACCTTCAAACAGGAGCAACAGAGGAAATCATTTTTCAGTCATGGCTTTTGCTTTATTATTGAAGAGCAATTCTCCTGTAAGAATGGGAGTGGGGAGATTTGTGAGTGTTGCACTATGTTTTCATACTTGGAGTTTAGGTATTTTCACAGACGTTATGTTGTTCAATTCTTTATGCTATGATGTTAGTGGCTGGTTCCAAAATTTTATTTTATTGACCAAGTCAGATAATCTCTCAATGTAAGGTGAAGATCTATATTATTTGTTCAAGCTTTTTTAATCATTTATTTAATGTAGTCTTTATTTTTTAATTTTCTGTCCTGTTTTGGTCAGAGTTTTGCTGAATGCAGTTCATGTTTTACTGCAACTCCCATAAGTGTATCTAAGGCTTGTTAACTCAATCATGAATAGTAGCTAGAACAAATCAACAAATAAACTTTCATTCTAGTGATATTCTGGAGTTTGGGAAGTTGCAAAATTTTCTGGCTCCACAGAATATCAACAGCTCTTAAGTTTGGGAATTAGCAATTAGTTTTCTGTTTATGTACCGTAGTTTCATGCTTTACCCCATGGTGTTATAATTTCAGTACAGGAAACACTGTTGCTGTATTACAAAGATAGAAAGGGAGAAGGACAAGAAGCAGAAAGGAAACATTTGGGACTTCTAAGAAAAATACTACTACTATATAATCAGTGAACATGTAAGTACGTATTAAATAGTTCTCTTGCTTGATTAGCAATGGTTACAGTTTCTGTCAAGAACCAAAATGTTTGGTTCACTGTAACTGAAGAGGAAACTATTTTACATTATGTTTTAAGAATAAAAATCCCAGAAAAAGTAGCCTTTTTTAAAAAAAATGTAATCCTAGCTGAGCATGAAATGAAAGTACCTTTGTTGCCTCACAATAGTCTCCATTGTGCTTAGTTTAAATAGATCGTAGCAGCTAAGGTTAGAATAATGAAGTTGTTTATTTCAATAGACTTTGTTGTCATTATAAACCTGACAATATTGTTGTAGTGACATTCTGATGTCAATGTATGTCCCTCTAGACAATACTGGGATGTCTTGTTTATGCTAAAGAAAGATAGTGTTATGAGCAAAAGCAGAGCAAAGTGAGTCTACAAAGACAGGTTGATAGATATTCTGAAAATTGGATCATTTAAAGCACTGAGGCACTATATACTGTGGAGTAGAGAAAACATTATAACCAAGTTTCAGTGTAATGTCATTTTACAGGGTTTAGGATAAAGGTAAAGGTAAAGGTAAAGGTTCCTCCGCACATGCGTGCTAGTCATTTCCAACTCTAGGGGCCGGTGCTCATCTCCGTTTCAAAGCCGAAGAGCCAGCGCTTGTCCGAGGACGTCTCCATGGTCATGTGGCCGGCATGACTAGACGCCAAAGGCGCACGGAACGCTGTTACCTTCCCACTGTAGTGGTTCCTATTTTTCTACTTGCATTTTTACGTGCTTTCGAACTGCTAGGTTGGCAGAAGCTGGGACGAGTAACAGGCGCTCACTCTGTTACACAGTACTCAGGATTTGACCCGCCAAACTGCCGACCTTCTGATCTACAAGCTCAGTGTCCTAACCCACTGAGCCACCACGTCCCTCAGGGTTTATTGTTCATTGTTCATTTAACAATGGTTCAAAGTTACAATAGCTTCAGAAAAACTAATTTACAAGGATCATGTGAACACAATTCAGATGCTTCACAACTGGCTTACCTTTATGATAGTTGCAACATCTTGTGGTTATGTGATTGTGACTTGAGATCTTCCCAGCTAGAATCAATAAGCAAAGTCAAAAGGAGGAGGGAGCTGGATTAGCTCAAAGAGCACGTGATTTATTTAATAACTACAGTCCTAAAATCAGATGTGGTCGCATGATGATTTAGGCAAGGCAACGTCATCATTTAGCAACAAAATTTCAGGTCCCAATTGTGGCCATAAGTCAAGGACTACCTGTATTGTTAATACAATACAATAAAAAGGTACATTACTGTCCATAGATAGCGGAGATTTTTAATTAGGTCTTCATAAATAATAAAAATAGATATGTATTGTTAAAATTATTACAGTTCAAAAACAATTACTGTTTGTACTGGCACTCAAGGCACCAAACTTACATGTACACATTTGTGCAAATACCACATACCTTAATGCATGATCTTTTCTAAATATTAAAGTGATTCTTTGAACTTATCAAATATTCCTCAAATACTGCAGGGGTAGTAATCAGTTTTGAATTTACCATCACACATGTAAACAGTGGTTTTCTTTGTTTATAGTTTTAATAATTAACAGTAAGGTCTGCCAGTAGAGCAGAAATGGGAAGTGCATCAATTTCTGTAAAGAAAGGATGGATAATTAGACAACACTTCACATTTCTGGAGGGCCCTACACATGTAGTAAATAAGGTAGTGAGGCAAAATGGACAAAGTTGTGTCATGTATATAGATGCAATTGGAATGTTTGATTAATTTCTTAAGGGTTAGAGTTGTTTTGGGGATGTTTCATTGGTTTTTAAATCATGTTAAGCTTCAAAATGTTGGAAATCTGCATAATCAATTTTTCACAATAGTTAAGAAGGAATTGCCTATTTCTACTACAAAGTTCACATTATTTCTTCATGATAGCCTAAATCTCTAAAGTATTCATTCAAGTACTGGAAGGTAATATTCTCATGTTTTACATGGCATCTTTTCTGTCATACTCAGTACTTATCATTCTGATTATATGACCTCTGAATCCCCAGTATGGCAGTGAGAAGTTCCAGTGTCTCCACAAGGTTTTCAATTTCAGCTGCATCTTACCTCAATAAATTTCAATTAGGTTTTTTATTACATACATAAAGAGAGTCCTATTAATTATTAAATTTAATTTTAAAATTACATTAAGCAAAATTACATTTTTGTCCTAGCACTGCCCACATTTTGGAATGCAATCTGTAGCATGCACAATGGGCTGAAAATGTTCATTTGCCCCCAATCATAAAAGATGCTTTGTGAAGGTCACCTTAATTTACAAAGAATCTGAAGTTACCTCCAGCCCAGAGGTCAGAACTGTGATGTATTAATTGCATTGTGCTATAGATGTCTGCTAATGTTGACAAATTTGATGTGCAAAATAGGCAACACTGAATGTGGTATATTATTTCAATCATCACATTATCCTATATAGTTTTGGCCATACATTAACAGCAATTAAAATGCTTATTGTGTGTAACTGACTTGGACTGTGTTAGCCAATACATATACAAAGTTGTCTACTTTTCTATTGCATATGGGGAGGGAGGGGGAGATGATGGTGTAGGAAGCATCTGGAAATGAGCCAGATTCAGCTTGAGCCAGAGATAAGCTGGTATGGAATTCAATACCAACTGCCTGAGTGATGTACGGGTGATTGTAGTATTTGATTAAATGGCACCTCATTCATGTTTCTCTCCTTGTCTGATATAAAAAAATATCCTTGAACAGCGTATTTTGTGCCAGTAAGAAGTGAATGAAGGAAAGATAAGGAGCTCAAGTAGCCTGGAATAATGATCCTTCACACTATCACTGAGAAAATAACAGGATAACTACTGTATATCCTGATCTTGTAACTTCAGATGGTAACTTGGTTACCATCTTCTTTCCATACTCAAGGACCTGGTTTTGTTATTGAAATTGAAACATGGTCTAAACTTAGAGCTTTGTTTAAGAACAATCTATGGTGTTTTTGTTACTTTAAATTCAATAAGAACTCTATATCATGCTAGCTAGTCCACCAGTGTAATCATCTCTTCATGCACTGCATCAGCTCATAGCTAATCTGATCACTAAGTGATCTGCAGAAGAGATGGAGAGGTTGGAAAGCATGGATAGATGCTGTGGTGGGATTCAGCTAGTTCGCACCACTTTGGCAGAACCGGTAGCTAATTTTTTGTTGCCCAAGCCCAGAATGGACTTCCGGAAGCATCATCCACACCAAGAACTAGTTGTTCACATATTTGAATCCCACCACTGGATAGATGTCTCCTCTATCTACCTCCTTCAACACTATGATTTTATGAGAGCCAATGGGGACCTCAAGTGTTCTCATCTTTGCACTAATATAAAACTTAGGTTTTCTCTTAACTTCACTTAGAAAAAAGGAAGCAGTTGCAATAATAGCAATACCTTCACTATCATCTCTATACCATCTCTGGGCAAGTTTAACTTCTCTTTTGGGAAACTGTTAAATATTAAACCATATTCAAGCTACGGTGAATACTATGCATTTATATAAACATTGTTTAGATTCATTTTCAATTCAGTAGCTCATCAACCCCATCACTGCCTGTAGACAGGCATTTAGGTAGGGAAAGCCTGAGAATAATGACACAGAGAAATATATTTGATGTAATGAGTATATTGAAAACACTCGATATGATTACTCACTTCTTCATAAGCAGAACCTTCCTATGACAAAGTTAAAAAGAAGAAATCATGTTCTCTCTAGCAGACCTTTCTCCTCTAATTCACGTTTTATAGTAATTGTCATTAAAGTTTTTTAAAAGATAAAAGAAAAACTAAGAAACTATAAAAAAGGGAAAGTGAAGAGAAAAAGGGGAAAGAGAAAACTTAAGAAATACATGTAAAGAAAATACTTTACATTGCATTTCTTTTGCTAGTTCATGATAAGAAAGTTATCTAAATCACTATTCAGATTATTTGTACATCCCTTTAGTTATTAAGACATTAGCTGGTTGTACATTTTTTGATATAATTCTTATATCTTCTCATTTTAAAATCCATATCCAAAACAGCCTGATTCTAAGTGTTATCCTCTTGTATCTCCATCATTATGATAGCAATCTTAAAAGAAATATCTGAGTGTATTTTTCCAAATATTCTTGATTTTTTCTAAAATTAAAATACTCCTATTGATTCTATAGATGTGGGTCTTTTCTCGTTTATAATTTTTAACTTTTTCTGGTTGCCTCTATTGTCCAACCTTCAAAATCTCCTTGTTTTTTCTAATCAATTTTTTTCCATGGGAAGCCCCAAAGATGCTTTTTCATGAGGCAACAGGACTTTCTTGTTTTTATTTGAAGATGTTTCACTTCTCTTCCAAGAAGCTTCTTCAACTCTGACTGGATGGTGGGGAATGGAAAGATTTACATTCCTTGCAGACAGCTGATCATTTGCATTCTCTTACAGAGTCACTTAGGCCACCTGGAGACTTATCTGTGTCTTTGGGGTCACCTGAATAGTGCAAATGGGTGTGAAACCTTCTTAGAACTGTTGAAAGGACTATGCTGTAGATTGGAAATAAATGATATCATATCCCTCCCCCTCTGTTGAGAGAGGGCTGTTCAGTTTTGACATAGAGGGCCTCTTTGACCCCTCTTTCAAACCAGTGGTCCTCTCTGTCCAAAATGTGGGTTTTGCTGTCTTCAAAAGAGTGACCTTTGTCTTTTAAATGCAGATGGGCTGCTTCATCTTGTCCTGATGGGTTTATTTCCTATGTTGTGTCATGCATTTATGAAGTGGTTGTTTTCTTTCCCCAATGTACAGAACTGCACATGGCTCACTGCATTGTACTGAATATACCATGGTGCTCAGTTTGTGTCTGTGTGTTTTATCCTTGGGGTGGACAAGCTTCTGCCTTAGTGTATTCTTGGGTTTGAAATGTGCACATATGTTGTGTTGGCTGAAGATGCTCCTGAGCTTTTTCTATATTCCAAAATCCCATGAGAAGATTTCTTACACTTATATTCAAAATTATCATATGTTTCATGGAAGAGTTATACACAAACAGCTGCTTTCACATCAATGGATTATTTGCATTACATCAGACTGAACTTTTAAAATTAATATCTTTACAATATAGGTCAATTGACCCATATTGCATTATAAGTGAAAAAACCTATATTTACCTTATTACCAAACATAATAAGCTGAGGGCTAAATCTGTGGTACTCCCAGGATCCAAGTACACATTTTTTAAAAAATGAATAAAAGAGACACTAATTGGTATTTGTAGTTAACCCTCACTTTCTCTCCCTCCATATCATTCTCAGGATAATATACACAATGAATTCCATAGAAGACCTGTACACTGCACAGGTCAGAAGGAGGGCTGAGAAGATATTTGCAGATTCCTCACATCCTGGACATAAACTGTTTCAGCTCCTTCCCTTGGGAGGGCTGTAGGATATTGTATGCCAAAACAACTAGCCACAGGGACAGTTTTTTCCCCCTTTTATTGGTATTATTATTATTATTATTATTATTATTATTATTATTATTATTATTATTATTATTATTGTTGTTGTTGTTGTTGTTGTTGTTGTTGTTGTTGTTGTTGTTGTTGTTGTTATTATTATGTTGCTTTGCATATACACTTCTGTAAACCACAGTCTTCTGTAGCTGAGATAAATTCCTTGTGTGTCTGATCACATTTGACCAAATAAAGTATTCAATTTAATTCAATGAATCTAATTTAATTAAAAAGTAGGAGGGGGGAAAAGGAAGCCTATGTTTTCTATCCCTGGGCCACAATCATTAATCAACACAAGCTACTCAATGTCTATGATATTCCATATAAACACAACCACCAAATGTCCAGTCATGCTAAAAGATTTTTAAAAGCTTCTCCTCGTGTACATTTTGTAGTGATACAACAAATGTACAAGATTACATGAATCCCTGAAAGATTGAATTGACTTTCAGTTATCAGTTGTGTAAGGTTCGTAAGTCTGCTTGAAGTGACAAGAAAGATTGTATATCAGTTCTATATATAAGGAGGACACAGCAGAACTTGAACAACAAAACTGTAAGGCAGGCAAGATTTAGACTATAGGAACTGATTGATGGGAAGTTGGAAAAAGTGATACGAATTTACTTTTTACACAGTGCAACAAAATAATTGAGCAAAGTTTTAGCCATGAGTCTTGAGTTGAACTAAATTATGTATCTCAGGTAAATTATTAAAATAAGCATATTTTTCTGAATGCTGAATAAGGATCTTTGCAGAATTAAATTTGGATTTCTTTTAGGATGAATGTAATGAACATTTCCTATCAATTTCTTACTGAGTTTTGATGAATGCGCTATAAGTCATGACAAGCCTCCCAAAATTATTTTTTTAATTCTTTTCTTCTTTATATGACTTATTTTGTTTTCTCTTTTTCTCTCCCCTCCCCCTTTCTTTCTTTGGGAGGAGACGATCTAATTGTTAACAGGAACTTCTCATTTAGCTCTGCTCTGTGTTTTCATTAATAATTAATCATAATAATGTTTAATGGCTAATTAGAGTTGCTTTAAAGCCCACTTCTGACTGACACTGTTGTTAGAGCAGTTTGCCTCAGCCTGGTTCCTTCCAAAACTGTCCAAATAACCACAAATGCTCATCCAACACAACTGTGCTTTCCCAACACAACTGGAAAATCCTAGTTTGGTGAAGTTTATATTAGATGTACTGAAGCTGGTGACTCTGTTTCAAAATTACAGTTCCTTCAAAAGAGCTCTAAAGAGCTCTTTTTAAAGCAGATGACTTAGGAGAATAGCTGGTGGTTACAATTTACACTCATGGCAACATCACTCTCAGTGAATTCATAATGAGATGCAGTTGTGATGATTGTCACTGGTTTTGATATTATCCCTCCTCCCCACAAGGCTTTCAGGGGAAAAAGTTGACACTTGAAACTCAAATTTTCCCACATTTAATTTCTTGCAAATACACTTCTAAACCAAGGTAATATATTAGCTTGATATCAAGTTTAAGTGCCACTCTGCTAATTTCACTGTTAATCCAAATACTGAATAGTTAATAGAGTTGTCTCCCAAATTATTCTGTGGAGTCTGTTACCTACTGAACTTTGATTATTCAATTCAAATCCCACTGATATGTTGGTGACTTATTATTAGATTTTTATCCTACACTTTTTATGTATAACTCAAGGTGGTAAACACACCTAATACTCCAACCTCCTATTTTCCCCAGAAAAGCAACCCTGTGAAGTGAGTTTGACTAAGAGAGACCTACTTATCCAAAGTTGGTTTGAATGCCAAGGGAATATTTAGGTTTCTAGGCCAGCACCTTAATCACTATTACATACTGGCTCTCTTGTATCTTATATCATAAGACTTATATCTCTGTCAGACTATCCCAGGGGAATCGTATTGCATCTGTTCTCTGATGTCATCATGTACAACTTCTACACTAAGCCAAAGATTAGACAAAGGGCATTTAACATTTCAGGAACTTTGAGCTGCTAGAATTTTTTTATTTTCTCTCTATAGCAGTGCCTACTCTCTGGAATAAAGTTTGCCTGACATTCACAAAGGCCTCCACCTTATTGGTATTTGAAAGGGTCCTGAAAGATATGGCTCTTTGCCCAGGCCTTTGACAAAGGTGATTAATGCCCATTTTCTTCCTTTTCCTTATTCACAACTGGATTTTTTTTTCCTCTGCCACTTCTCTTCTTTTGTTTTGTGTTGTTTGTGTTTTTACATTTTTACATTGTTCCTTGTTTTTATTTTTTTAACAATTTGTTCCCAGAGTGTCCTGGAGTCAGGCATCCAATGCAAACTTCAATATAGGGACAGCAAGAATGGAACTTAATGGCTGACTTAAGATGGCAGCACCAGGTCAAGCCAATGGGAAAATAGACCTTCCACAATATTGACAGAACCTTGCTGATTCAAAGCAAAATACAGTTTTGCTGCTATTTCAAATAAACCAGAAAAAGAAACGGACAGATCATGAGATGAACCAATTCTAGATTCAGTACCAAAATGGTTCCAAGCAATGGTATGGTGATGTCCTAATCTTCAGGTAAACAAATGGTTAACTGACAAAAATCCCACTTTATCCTCATCTGCCTGCTTCAGTGAACAACCCAACCCCACTCCCCCGCATTTATTCTATATATGGAATTTACATAGTATAAGTGGAATGTACACCTACATGGCAACAGCAGCCACATTATTATATGTACAAAGATGGAAAGAGTCTGAAATATCTGCAATGGAGGAATGGTTGGTGAAGATGACAAAATTTGAAGAAATGGCAAGATTCACTTGCTTGATTCAGAAAAAGATAACTGCATTTGTCAGTTACCGGAAACCCTTTACAGACTTTGCTGGAAATGTAAAAGAGCTTGTGATTTATGGGTTTCATGATTAGAAATGTAGAATATTGAAAAAAGGGATCCATGTTGCAACTTGAAAGAGGATAACATATAAATTTATTTATAATTGCGGCTAAGATTGGAAGCCACTTTTTCATATTTTTTTCTTTTCCTTTTTTCCTTTTTTCTTATTTAACTATCACTTTTATTTTACTTTTCTCTTTAAATCTGTATTGTTTTTCTGTTGTAAAAACTTTTCTAAGAAAAATTAAACTTAAATAAATGCTTTATATGATGGAGTGTCTGCTGTATTAGCAACTATTGGACCTGAGGTCTGAAAAATGTTTCATATTCAATGTAGGTAACAGTCGGTGAGGATGACAGAACAAAGATCGCAAAATTAATCTGTATCATTAGAGAAATATTAATAACTATTCATTAATGACTGGAAAATCCTTATAGCAATAGCATTTAGATTTATGTAATGTTTCATAGTGCTTTTCAGCACTCTCTAAGTGGTTTACAGAGTCAGCATATGGACCTTATGGTCCTTTTGCTGAAAAAAAATGAACATGTGTTTTATGGATTTGAATGGTTAGAAAGGGTAGCTTATGGAAAGAAGTAAATAGTGATGTAACCTTAGAGAGGGTAAAGTAAAAATGTATTTATAATCACAGTAAAGAAGATTGAAAGCCATTTCCTTTAATCTTTTTTTCTCCTTTCTTTTTCTTTTGTATTTATTTTTTCTATTTTCTTTTTCCTCTTTTTTTGTTATGTTTCTACTTATTCTTCTTTATGATCTTTATTTTATATCATGGCTTTTACTTTGTTAAAAATGTCCCTAATAAAAATTATGGGGGAAAAAGTTTCAATATAGGTCCAATTGCTGCACCTGTTAGCAACTCCATAAAGAAGTCACATCTTTTCCTTGGCTGGCAAGATGGTTCATCTTTCGATGTTTGGTTCTCTACCCCAAACACTAGTTCAGAGGCAGAGACTTTGATGTCATATAACATCTATTATACAGTAAGTGAGAGAGATTTTTATCTTGGTTTTTTTTAATGTACCACATCCCTCCTAAATGATGCCATAAGCTATAATTTTATGTAGAACTAAAGGTCAACGTCTTCAGTTTTTAAATTGGCTGAGAATAATAAAAGTGACTGATTTAAATCTCATGTGGATTCAGAAAAGCACTAGAAAACAGATTGACAAGAGGAAGTATCAGGAAAATAGACATACCATTTTGTAGAACTAGAGAAGAAATCAAACAATGCCATTACTGCACTAGAGGGTATTTTTCTTCATCACACTGTTAAGCATCACAATAATTTCAAGTCATTTGATTATCTTCTTCTGGAAAATGATATTCCTATCCTGAAGTTAACTGAAAATTTTCAAGTGCTTGAAGAAGACAGGTATTATTGTTAATGCTGCACTTACATCACGTTCTCTTGATATTGCTCTAAAAGCATTTGAAGAAAATGACACGGGTTATAGTGGATTTGCCTCAGAAAGAAACAATAATGGTTCAAGGAAACTACTTCCAGTTAATTGTCATTCAGTATTTCTATTGGAAGAATAGTGATTTTGCAATCAACACTGAGGTTTATGTTGAACGGGAGAGACAAAACAATTGCAACAAACTCCCTGAAAGTAAGGTTTTGTTTGAGAACTGTACTGTGTTTATGTGTGAAAACTGCAGTGCAATTTATAGAGAACTTTTGCATAAAAGAGGAGGAAATAATGTGCTTACAATCTTAAATATGTTACTTCAGAAGATAACATTGACTGATATGGATTGCCAAGAGCATTTTTGGAACAACTGTATTTGTCAATGTAGCAGAAATAAGGATGAAAATACTTAGAGCTTTTTGGGGGGGAAAAACACAAATATTTTATATCCACAGTTAAAGTTTTACCTGAATTTGCTGATAATCACAGCAGAAAGCAAGGTTCATTATAGCAAGGGATAATCTTTCTTCCAAACCAGATGTTTCAGACTTTGAAACCAATTTTTCTGTCACAAGCCACATTTCTTGAAGTGAATTCATTGATATTTTTCTCAGGCAGGTGTATTCTTTCACTCTTTTCCCATCATACATTCAATAAAATGAAAAGGAAAACAACTTTTGTGAAAACACTGGAAAACTGTAATTTTGTCCTTTTGTTGATTTCAAAAAACATAACTTTTTTAAAAAATTAAGCCTTGCAATTTAATATTTCAAAAATTGATTATTACCAGGAAATTATGGTGGATGCAGATGGCAGCAATGAGTTGCTTACCAGTGCAAAACCCAGGGAAGCATATAACACTTGAACTAAAAGATTTAGCATTAGTTGTCAATTATCTGGTGTAATTTAAAGGTATTGATATACCTGAGTATCTACTTTCCTTTTATACCCAGTTGTCAATCCTTCTGAAGTTAATCCTATTGAGGGTAGTCAGCTCCTCAGAAAAGGAAATATTAAAAGGGCAGGAAAATACATTTCCTAAAAAGATATTGAAGAACCAGGAAAGCATGCCCAGTTTTCTTAATACCCCAGTCCTCCTTTCCCCAAGCAGAAAACCAGTTTGATAGACATGCAAATGTAAACCATCAGGAAGGTTGGAGCTGGAAGCTTAGGAAGACAAAGAGCTAAAATCTACATATCCCAGCCCCAGGAAAGCAGGATGTGACCTTTGGACATAATAGGATTGTCCCACAACCATCAAGAATACCAGAAAGGCACACCCAGACTCAGGTCAGAATACATGACAGAGGAAATAGAAAGCCTGAAACAGGAAATAACTCCAAACAAAAGACTCCAGGGGGTATAAAACCCACTCCCTACATGTGCTCACCCCTTTTTCTGCTGGAACCATCTTTCTGTTCGGCTTTCCTCTGCAATAAACTGTAACCTTCTTCCTAAAGCAGTCGCCATGTTGTTTATCCCCAGGTTGGATGGAACCATGATGAAGACTTTTCTTCCTACACTATTGTTGGCTTAGCTTTCTGGCCTGTAGGAGCAGGCTCTTTCCTAAGTTGCTTTCAGGCTACAAAACACACTTCCTCAGAAACTGCATTTTGTTTTCAGCCTCTTCATATTTAGGAAATCTATAAAACATATCTTTCACCAGATTTTTAATTGTTAAACTATGTCATCACAAAATAGGAATATTCAAATAGCTACTGATTTCATATTATTATTAGAATTTAGAGCCACTCATACCTTCTGATCTACCTATTGTATTCATTTCTGCATTTTCAGTCAGAAGTTAGGAATGAGAGGTTAGTACCAACACTAATTTATTTAATATATAGCCAAAAGGTAGATCAGTTGAATAAGTTTAAATTTTTTCACGTTAATTGATAATTGTGCATGAAAACCTTTGTGTATGAAAGTCAGCACACCAAATGAGAATTTGGATTTTTTCATTATTCAAATCATGATCATAGATTTTAAAAGAATTATAAGCTGGAGAGTCTGATGAGCTGATGGGAGTTGTAGTTCAAAATAATTGAACAACTTTCCTGCTCTAAGTTTACCCAAAGTAATCAATCAGTAATCAAATCAATATGACAAATTCAAGCACTTTTGACTAGAAAATGTTTTCTTCTCTTATTAGAAATATCCAGCTATCAAAGGCCCTTTACTACTTAGAAAAATTCAGGTGGATAGTGTTTTTCAGTCATATCATATAATGTATCCAACACTGTCAATCTATAGATATTACAGAAACGCCATTAGCTTACATAAATGCCATTAGCTTCCTGTATTTTCTTCTCACAATGAAATAATAAAAGCCTTATTCTACCTCTCTAGGAAATGGAGAATGTAAAATAATACACTGAGCATAATTGATATTTAAGAATTCATAATCTTTACCTGGAGATTATATTTCTATGTTTTGAAATAATTTCCATTTTCCTTATAGTGTTTCAACATGGTTTGGATATACACCACTCTGATTTCTATCAAAGACAGTGATTCTATTTTCTCTGACAATATAATAACATTCCATTATGCCATGATGGATGGTTATTAGGGGGGGGGGGGAATCTCTTTTTTGGATGGTAATGACAAGCCTGAAGTTCCTGGTTCATTTCTCAGCCCAAGCTACTATCCTCTCTCTTTGAATAAGGGAAGAATTATATTTCATATTATATAAGATGCAATCGTTATTATTGAGGTAAAAAGGCAAAGTATTTCCTACTTGGTAACTATACGCTGTTAAATAGTAATTTATGATTTAGGTGGTTAGTGCAGCATTAAAATAGCATCATAAATATCTTTGCTGATTTCCCACTTAGGTAGCCATATTATGCTTGAGGGGATAATCAGAGGACTGTTATCACTGAATACATAAGAAAATGAAGGATTCAAGCACACAAGAAGCACATTTCCCCCATCAATTGGTAGCCCATGAAGCTCCTTCACATCGTGCTCCATGTGGAGAAGGATTATGGCAGATTCTTACTGATGTTTCAGAAAACACAATAAAAATCAATCTTCAGAAAAGTGACACAACTGACAGTTCTTTCCATAGTCTAGAGATACTAAAATAAATCACTCTGCAGAAAATTTGCATTTGAAAATTCATACAGAACCTTTTTAGTAGAAATGATAACCAGATTCAGTGATAATCTTATGGGTCCCATATGAGCATAAATGGCACCTTTTGTTTTATGTCATTCTCAGATCTCCATAGTATTTGCCAGTTAGCGATTAATTCAGCTCATAACTCAATGTCTAGTTCCATTAACCTAAGCTAGGGACTACATCAGTCTGTCTTGATCATGATTCAAGTTTTTGTTGGTTTAATAAATATTATTTCATCCAATTTTTTAAAAAGGGCAGATAGGGAGGATTAAAGATAAGGAAAGCAAAAACAAAACTCATAGTTCAACTTTATCATGGGGAAAAAATTACCCAAAAAAATGTTCCTTAGGTTTGCTCTTTGCTTCAGAAAAACATATGTTCTTGGATAGTGAAAACCAGATAAATATGACAGTTTTTATATTAATATGGTCAGGGATATTAATTTCAGGTGAAATATCATGAAGATGGAAATTTACCAAACATCAATAGGTTTAACCACCTATCTTGTATGCCCTAAGTTCATCTAGATACATCCAAATTATATATCTCTATAAGCCTTGCATTCTGTTTGTCTTAAAACCAAATCAAAACAATCTCCATTGTGCAATGCCTATAAAACAAGGAGAAATACTATTTCTATGTAAAATATATAGCCCATCATCTGCCACTAAACTTTCAGTGGAAGAAAGTTGCATTCATTTTCATGGAAATGAGTCTAGAACTGGAATAGAGGCATATACTGGGAACAGAAGTGGATATGAGAATAGGGTCGTTTCTAAGTTTCTAAAGTAAAATGCATGATCCTCTTCGCCATAAATAGGAATACTTTTTCCCTCCCACATTGTAATGCCTGGGGGGAGGGGAGAGAGGAAAATTCTTTGAGAGGAGCTATGCATATTCTGCTTTTTCTTTTAACTTTTCATTACTTTCAAGAACATTTATTATATTCTTGTCCATCTTGAGTCACTATGTTTATCAGCATAAACAACTGTATGAAATTTTTCCACCTAATTGCCAATTCCCATCCAGCTTCTATTGCATCTGTTTCCAGTGACTGTGATCTCCTGACTATCCTTCAAGATAAAGGATGACAAAACTTAACAGATTTTAGGAACCTTGAAGCTGCCTTTTGGTGGTATACCAAGGAGAGGGTAAATGCTCCCTTGTGTAGCTAAGAGTCACTTAAGTGGGTCAAACCTGGGTACAAGATGAAGGCAACATCATGGTGCCATCCGCAACAGGAACATTTTGAGCCATGGCTAAATACAAGCGGGAAAGTTGTAAGTTCATATTATATAATTATCAGATACTGTCTGATTTTACTAATTTACAAATAATTTTTCTTTTAATTTTTTTCACCTTTCTTGCCTTGTTTATGAGAAAACCAATATGTAATAAAGGGAAAGTAAAGTTAAAGAATTAAAAATTAAAAATTAAGAAATTCTTCTTAATTGTGCTCCCAATAATACCAGTAGGAGTCAAGGCAAATCCCTAATCCTCTGTAAGCCTATCCAGTTTACACATAAACTCAATTCATAAGCATCTTGTCACCCATTCCTCACCCAAAATTGTGACAGAAGCAGTTGGGAGGTATATCTTCAAAACTGTCATTCCTTTCTAGTATCAAGAATTTTGAAATGCCAACATCCTAGTATTTTCAAGTGCCTTCAAAATGTCTGAATTGTCCAGAATATTGGATACTATCAGAACTGTATCTGGATGCTCTTTGCATTGCTATTATGGTCAATGAATACTAATAGCATCCAAAGTATAAAAGGTAAAGGTAAAGGTTCCCCCGCACATGCGTGCTAGTCGTTTCCGACTCTAGGGGCCGGTGCTCATCTCCGTTTCAAAGCCGAAGAGCCAGCGCTTGTCCGAGGACGTCTCCGTGGTCATGTGGCCGGCATGACTAGACGCCAAAGGCGCACGGAACGCTGTTACCTTCCCACCGGAGTGGTCGAAAGCAATCCAAAGTATATGGACCCCTATAACCTATAGGTTATTGGGTGGCTTTGATGTCCTATGAATTCTCAGAACTCAAGGAACATAATTTTCTTTTAAATGATAATAATTTTGGCATTTTGTTTTTTTTAAATAAGTTTATTGAAGAAATTTTTAACAAAGTAAAAAACAGAAAATAAAATAAAGGCAAATAGAAAATAATAAAAAATAGAAAAAAATAGAATAGGGAAAGAAGGATTATAAAAGAGTGGCTTCTGATTTTGACAGCAGTTATATTTTTTTATTTTGAAAATGATAATGATTTGTAATGCAGGTATTTTAAGATATTTTTATCCAATCCACAGTTTAAACCAAGCATATATTTATTTATAAACTTATAACTTTCTAAGTTATCAACAATATAAATATTGACTAGCTAGCCCTTCTTTAATCAAAAGATAGACTTATAGTTAATATTCTTTGTATTGTTTTTTGTCTTTTAATTCTTACTAATTTTTTAAAAGCAACCTAAATAAATAATGATTTTGATATAATACTTTTGGCAGCCTAAATTGTAAATGAATCAAATTTCAAAAATGGGTTGGTTGGTTTTTTTTGAACTTCAGCAATGTGTAAATTTTTGGAAAATAGATTTTCTTTTCTATATCAAAAATGCCTTGTAGTGGAGTGATAAATCTTTTAAAAATAAAATGTCTTTTTCATATCAGAGAAGCTCTTATCTTAAAAAGAAACAGTGTTTAAAAAGTTACTTCATTCTTCTTAAAGAAATCCAAAATACACATCTGCACTATCCCTTTTTCAGCTGTCCTTCTACTATAATAATTAAGGCTCTAGTTCAGAATTTTTCCAGATGACTTTTCTTTCTTATATTTCTTGGCTATAGAGTAAAGGGCAATTTTGGTCTTGGTTCTGAATGAATGCAGCATTAAATAAATTGCTAGTTAGCTAGCTGGTTACCTAAAACCCATTACAAAATTTAGAGTCCCTGATACAGTATGTTCTCAGCAATACTGTCATGGTTCCGATAAATGAGACAGTTCAAACAAATTGCAGGCATTATTTATCTAAAAAGTCTTAGTAATGAAATGAAACATCAGCACTCATGGAGGGATGCCAGAATCTGAGATCTCCTCCCCCAAATCCATTGTAACACATACAATCTCCGCCCTTATCTACATGTCATAAATCACATTATCCAATTAGTTTTACATATGAGGTTTCACTTCCCATTCTGTACACGGGCTTTTCTTATCTTCTCAAAACATCTGCTGTTTCCCCCCAAAGTGAAGCAATTTAAAGTAACTGTCTCTTATATCGTCAGTGCAAAAATATGTCAATGTTTGCAGCATTGACAAATACTCAACCAGGGTTGAAAGAGTTCTGTATGAATGTGGCCATGTACATCCATGCATGTATTATAGCACAGATGGAAAAGGGAATGAAAAACAGAACTCTGGTTAGGATCCTGGTGAATTAGAGGTCCCTGAAAAAGTAGGGCTAGCCTAGCAATAGAAATCAACAACTAGAAGATGAATTCTGGTTGCTGAAATCTTTCTGGAAAAGGGAAAAAATGGAAGATCAACCTCTGGACAGCTGCTTCCTGCAAGCAAATTACAGGCTTTTAATAAACAGCAAAAAGGTGCTTAGAATATTGATTTTGGAAAGTTATAAATGGACTAAGGGTCCAGATAGATTTGAAATAAGATTTTAAAATTAAATATAAGAATTCTTCCCATGAGATAATATGTTTGTTTTGAATTCTTAAAGTAAAACATGATTAAATGTTGGACACTTCAGGGAACCAAAAGGAACTAAAGATTAAAGGGGAAGAATATTTAATTTGGACTTCCTAACACACAATGGAGCAAAATACATTAACATTGGATGTATTGAAGGATATTTTTGAGCAATGGATTCAGACATTAACCTTAAAAATGTCTGCCATTGTAAATAGACTGTTTTTAAAAGATGTTTTTCTTATAAGATGAGTGGCAAACAAATTTAATAAATCATAAAAACAATGTTTTGAAAAAGGAACAATTTTACTGGACAAGATAGAAATTAATCTAAAACTGTATTTAAAAATGATAAGCTATAAGAATGATATGAAAAAGATGTACTAGATACACAAGATGTCTTAATTAAAAGGGATATTCGAAGGACAAATAAAAAGAATAGCTTGGATAATTTTCTTATACTGGATTTATTTTAAAAATTGTTAAAATTTTTGAGAAACTTCTGAGAAAAAAAATGAAAAGAACAAGCTTTAGAGTATTATCTGAACGGATTAAAGAACAAGATTTTTTTACATAAAAAGAAAGGAATAAAGTGGTTTTATTTGATCAAGGTTGAAATAAACATCCTGTTATTTCTAGTAACCCTTAAGGTTTTTTGCTGATTAGGAGTGAATTATGAGGTTATTAAAATCTGTTTGTGGATAAGATATGGGAGGAAGAGATTGTTCAATTCAAAGAGAAGGTGATAAGTTAAAATTGTTTATGCTTGTTAGGACAAAGGGGAAATTTACTTTTATATAAATTTGTTTTCTTTTGCTACATTGTAATTTTTTTTATTTTATATTTATATTTCTTTCTGCATTTTCTATTTTTTCTTTTATTCTTTATTTATTGTAGTTTGTATTAGTTTGTATTTGTATATCTGTAATCTTCAATAAAACAAGACAGGACAGGACAGGAAAGGAAGACATTGTTACCTAAACTTCATATATTACCCCATTCTTATTAAGACTTTTTTTCTACTTTGATGTCCTGTTTTAATATAATGTGATATACGCTGCACTTCCAGACCTATTGATGAACTTGATGCACTGTATAACACATTTTGTATAACACATTTTGTATATCTCTGTGATATGTTATAAACTGTCTCTCAGCTACAATATCTGTTTTCCATGAGTCTGTTTGCCTTCTGGAATTCTCAATTCCCTTACTACACTAATTGTCATAATTAAAACCAACTGTTTCTATGTAAACCTAATTAAAAACTGTTTTTGGCTGATTGTCAATGTTTAATCAGCTCATTAAAAGTATTATTCTTTCTCTTTTTATAAAAAAATAAGCAATTACAATGCACAAAATTTATTAACAGCTTACTGAGTAATCTTTGCATGATAAAACCATAATTTGGGATCATGTTTCAAGCTTGTATAGAAATGACCAGTAAGCATTCAGTAAATATGAATTTAATTCCTATTTTCTTATTTTCAGGGATCTGTACATAAATTTGGTTAAATGTGAGATCACATAGAAGGTGTTCATTTATTTAAAATTTAGTGTCCAAGTTTTTGATCCTTTCCATACATCTAGTGGTTAAGGTACCAAGCTAGAAACCAGGAGAATGTGAGTTCTAGTCCCACCTTAGGCATGAAAGCCAATGGGTGTATTTTTCTAATTTATACATAAATTTCCAAATGTTATTTGATCAAAGAAATATTTTGCTAAACTAAAACCCAAACTAATACTCCTGGGAAAAGAAAATGCACAATATCTTCTTTTCCAATTTCCCAAATCATTGTTTGAAGCAATCTTCCCCTTACTGACTGTACAATACTGAGCGGTCCAACCTTAATGTGTCTGAAAGGCATCAGGCTATAGAAGATCTTTTTGATGAAATAAAGCAGGTGACATCCAAAAACAATCAATATCAGCAATATATTCCTTCATTTTGAATAACAATGAATTTTTTATGGCTGATTCATTCCTTTACTGGACTTTAGTACTTACCTTGTTTATTTTTCATTATTTTTTGAACAGATCCTCAAATTATTATTATTTTTAAATGATATGACACAGCTTCTGCTTCTGGCCATTCTGATAAATTATATTTTCAGTTAAATTATATTTGCTTCATTGTGCAATAATTATATAATAGGTAGCTCCCCTGATCTAATAGCTCCATTTCAATGGTCTCAGTGAGACAGTTTATTGCTGTAGTAATTTTAATTTACACTAAGAGCTCTATTTCTCTCATTTAGTTGGATCAAGACTTACTCATGTTGAAAACTATTGAAATCAGTGGATTTGACTTAAGTGCATTGTTGATTTTAATAGGCCTACAGTATCTTACTCAATTGAAAACACTTTGAACTACTATAAGTATAAATTCAGTAATATATAATAAATAATAGTACATTCAACTAATAACTAGTTTTCATTAATTTACTTTTTAATCACATGTATATAACTGGTCATCACATCACAAGTAACTCTGAGCAGTGCACAACAGAGACAACAACAGATATAAAAAAAATAACAGTTATTAAAAATATTTAAAAATCCATATTAAAAATAAATATTGTAAAAACCAAATATACAAACACTAGGTGAAAGGAGAATAAGAATGGCTACCTTAACAATGGACCCACCTTAGTAAACCTCTAGTTCCTTGGGAGCCCCAGACCTAATGACATAACCAGGTCTGGAGGACCTTCCAGAATATGAAAGGGATGGTACTAATCTAATTTTGAGAGGAAGAATGTACCATAATACAGGCTGCATGGTCATGTCTCCAAGACTTAGCAAATGTACATTTCTGACTGACAGTACCTACAGTATGGGCCTCTCTGCTAGACCTAATGGGATAGGCTGATGTAGCTGAAAACAAACAGTCCCTCAGATAGCCCAGTCCCATGCCATGAAGGGCTTTAAAGGTTTAAACCAGTTGAGATTAATTGAGAATCTCAGTGGGAGAACTCAATCTTGATTTCTTCCATCAAAACAAAGACTTAAATATAAATATGTCTAAAATCAAATTACAGTATGTATTCTTTTTATGATTGCTGTTCCTTTGACTTAATGCATTTTCATGCATTAGCCTGGACTTCATAAAGCCTGTGCCCTGTTGTAGCTTCTTCAACAAGTATATTCTTAGGGAGAAGCATTGATTAAGTGAATGCAGACTAATGAGGTGCAAGCAGCACTGATGAAAGCACTTAATTGCTTATTGTACTTTCTGTTGCCCTCTCCCTAGTGTTTTTTCCTCTGCTTCAATGAATAATTTATTCTGTCCTTCTACATAAATAATGGTTCCTTATTTCCATCAAAGAGTTATTCATTAGGAATTGAGCTTGTCTATTGGCTAATAGACGGCCAATTAATACCTTCTAGATGCTTCAGTTCCTTGGAGGAGAAAGATATGGAAAATGTTCATTGTTGATGATGCTTTACAAATAGTGAAGATGGAGGAAATTCATTTTAAAATTAGAAATTTTAAATGATAATGACTAGAAGCCCCTTCCATGGGTAAAATAATGCATTTATTAATCTCATTTTTATACCAATAGGCTAACAAAACTAATCCTCTAAAAATGCGGCTTAGTTCAATAGGGCGTTAATTCTCACCTCCTCTTAGTACATTGTTGAAGTTTCCTGTATTGTTTATGATCACCTGGAGGGAAAAAGCATTTAATCACAATACAAAAAAGAGATCAAATGGGTAGTTCTGGAGCAATGCTTCCAAGTGATTAAGGGGAAGCATGGTACAAAGCACAATTAAAGTGCTGAGTAAATTAAATGTTAACATTTGGAAAGTTCTTTATATATTTTAATTAAGCAAACTGCCAAGAGAGGGAAATATACAAGCCAGAAACACCTTGAATATTTTGTGCAATTTAGCCACGCTTGATGTTTTCTTTTAATGTATAATACAGAGCAATAAAAAAAACCACCAAATCCTGTACATATTTTGAGCAGTGGAAAATAGTTTATTTTGTTAAGATTAAAATGTGCATAATCATCACAAATTGATCTCCATTATTACTATTTTACAAACAAGCATTAATTTTATTTCATACTAATAAAATGAGTTGTGGCCAGGAAGACCTTAACACAGCTTTATCTGCTGTGCCTGGGGGTGTGATGGCTCAATGGTTAAAGCTAGTGAGCTTGTCAGCTGGAAAACCAACAGTCCAGGTTCACGACCCAAGCATTGTGTGACAGGATGAGCGCCCATTACTTGCCCAGGGCTAGCAGTTTGAAAACATGCAAATACAAATAGATAAATAAATACACTTTGATGGGAAGGTAACAGTGTTCCATGTGCCTTGGCATATAGTTATGATGACCATATGACAATGGAAGTGCTTTGGATAATGCTGGTCCCATAGTATGTGTCAGCCAATTATATATATCATCCATAGTATGTGCCAGCCGATTCTGTGAAGCAGGTTTGGCAAGTTCCAAGTTCCTTTGATTAAACTATGTCATCTATCAGGATCCTGGAAACATGCCTGCTTTCTGAAATGAGGTTCCCCCTGAGATCTGGATAACTTCCACCCACTGGTGTTTTGAAGGCTTTTAACAAGGGTGAATGAAACCTCCTCGAATTATCTGGGTCTGGTTTCTTATTTATTTCTGTCCTGCCATCTTTGCCATTTTTTATTTTTATTTCTTTATGGCTTAGGCCAGTGGTCCCCAATGCCCAGCCCATGGCCCACTACCAGGCCATGGCCTATTCACAAATGGGCTGCATGCACAGCAGGACAGCACGCCTGCACATACATGTGCAGCTCAACCTGTACAAGCAGTGGGCCACCATGTGTCCATGCATGCACAGCTCAACTGTGTATATGGGCTAGCCTGCCACTCACAGAAGGCAAGCTGCACATGCATGCACGGGTATGCTGGCCTGCCACTCATGCAACTGGTTCCCCTCTCCCCATTCCCCAGTAGGGCCACCAAGCCGCAAAAGTTGGGGACCACTGGCTTAGGCCATAAACAGGGCTGTCTCAGTTATATATGTAAATGTTTTACAGTAGTCCTCAACCTATCACCAGAAAATTTGTTGTTAAGCGGTGCTGTTGAGACATCCCATGACTTAACCCAATTTTACACTTTTGTCATGATAACTACAGTAGTTAAGCAATACATTAAACAATGGTACTAAATTTTCATTGAATATGTAGAATTTAAGAAGGAGGAGGAAGAGGCCAGCAATTATTCAGCAGAACTGAGAATCTTAGACAAGAGGTCTGGTTTACAAACTGCTGAAATGTTTTGGAGCTTCTCAATGGCCATATGATTCTATATCTAAAATAAAGACCAAAGTGCAACTGGGATTAATTAGTGTCAGTGTCCAGAGAACTCTTTTCCATTTCCATTTCAACCTTCACCTGTGTAACTGCCACTGTGACCTCCTCTGCTGGAGGATTATTCTGTTCCTGCCATTAACGACGAACAAAGAGCAAATGTGGCCAGGGAGCAGCTGGGGCAATTTCCTTTGTTTCAAATAGGACAGCATGAACAGTTCTGCATTGCTCCTTTCTGACAGTAAAGGGTTTTACAAGCTTGAAACATTGTGCACTTGTCTAACACAAGTTGTTCACCAGAAACAACTGGCAATACACTATACACACTTACTCTAACTGTGCAATAGGAAGAGGACAGAATGGAAAAAGAAGGCTCATTGCTTAGAAATCAGATCTGTTATTCACATAACGTCCATTTTTTCCCTTTAAACCAATGGATCCTATCTTGTTCTGATAATGAGATTAACTGGGGAAAGTTCTCTGTGGAAATGCAAAATGGTAAAACTCTCCTAATCCATTTCTTTTCTCCCCAGAATATTTTTGTAGCAGTACTGTGTTAGAACACAGCTATTGTGTAAACAAAATTTTAATTCTTGTTTTTAAGGGTGTTTCTTTTATAAAATGCCTCGTTATTATAACTACATCATATCTTCAAATTATCTTGTGGGTAAATATTAGATATCACACTCTGGAAATTGAAAGGCAAGCAAGTTTAAAATAAGGAAACGTAGATTTGCCCAGTTTGGTATCCTTTAATATATCTCAAAAAAAGTTGAGAAAGGCTGAAATAAATATTGATTACCTTTTTTTTTAAGAAGAAAATTTGCCCTGAGTTTTAGACAAGCTCCTGCAAAAGAAAGACTGATAGAAGTAGACATGTCTGCTTCCATTACCATATTCTTAGCAACTTGCAATGTGACCCTCCTATTTTGAGTAAGTGCCCTCCATTTGAATATATTAGTGATAACAATGACTTTAGACTAAGTATAAGTATTATTTTTTAAAAAAAGGATTTTTTGCATAGATGACTTCCATTAAATGAATGTGAACTTTCTTCTGTATTTAGAATTGTGATAACAGACATAAATACCATCAAATGCTGCTTATTCCTTTGATTTGCCTCTCTCCTTGTGCTTCAGGAAAAGAGCCTTCAATTGATCTTGTGGTGATGGAGCTTCTCTGCAATAATCTGTTCCCAACCTGGAAATCCCTTAAAGTCTTCCAACAGTGCACTCGTTGCTTCTGTAACCAAGTCTATTCATCTTGCTGCTTCTCATTCTCTTTCTTCTTTTCTTCTACCTTTCTTATTATTATATATAATATATAATGTTAAGCCTTTAAATTATTATAACTTGAGCCTGGTTATTTGTGCCTTGAGTGAGAATTCTGAATTGATTTGTTCTCTGATCTATTTGTTTGTTTACTTGGCTATCCATAGGATTCTCAGTAGACTTCTCCAATACCAAAGTTCAAAAGCTTCAAAACTCTTTTAACCCTGCTTCTTCAAAGTCCAACTTTTGCTTTCAAATATAAAGCAAAACCACTGACTGCATGATTCTTCTGTAGATATAGACCTACCACTCCATCTGAATATATTTTGCAAGGCCTTTATTGTTACCCTATAAATGGTTTACGTCATGTTTCTTGACTGCTGATTCCTTTATTGCTGATAGTTTATTCTAAAAGTCAAAAGGTGTCCCCATCAATATCTCCATTGATAATTCTAGGAGAGATTGCATATTTGTTACTATTAGCTTGGTCTTTGTGTATTTAAACAAAGCCACATTTTTCCACTATGCTCCTTAATTTTCATTAATAGAGCTTACAGTTTATTTACATTTCTTATCAGAGAAGTGTCATCCACATAGAACAGGTAATTGATAATATTGATAACAATGATAGAGTTGAAAGGGATCTTTGAAGTCATCTAATCCATCCCCCTGCTCAGGCAGGAAACCCTATACCATTTCAGACAAATGGCTTTCCAGTCTCTTCTTAAAAACTTCCAGTTTTGGAGCATTCACAGCTTCTGAGGCAGGTTGTTCCACTGATTAATTGTTTAACTGTCAGGAAATTTCTCCTTAGTTCTAGGTTGCTTCTCTCTTTGATTAGTTTCCATCCATTGATTCTTGTCCTGCCTTCAGGTGCTTGGGAAAATAGCTTGACTCCCTCTTCTTTGTGGCAACCCCTAAGATATTGGAACATTGCTATCATGTCACTCCTCATCCTTCTCTTCATTAAACCAGACATACCCAATTCCAGGAACCATTCTTTATATGTCAGCCTCCAGTCCCCTAATCACCTTTGTGGCTCTTCTCTGTAGAGTCTCAACATCTTTTTTACATCATGGTGACCAAAACTGGATGCAGTATTCCAAGTGTGGCCTTACCAAGGCATTGTAAAGTGGTATTAACACTTCACGTGATGTTTCTTCTTCAAATTTTAAAGCCATATTCATCTTTCAATTGAACTTTCCTTAATAAATATTCATCATGCAAGTTGAATAAGAAGAGAATATAGAATTGCCATCTGGAGCCAATCTGTTTTGCCAACTTGTTTATGGACCATGACTTCTTTTCCTATATATAGATGTCACAGGTGGACAGTGAGATGTTCTGGAATGTCTGTTCTCTAAAGACATTCCATAGCTTTAATGACTGATACAAAGGTCTTTATATAAACAATGTCATACATATTGACTATTTCTGATATTTGGTTTTCTCAATGATTCAGCATGCATAAGCAAAAATGTCTCTTGTTCTTTGCCATTTTCCAAAACCAACATGACCTTCAACTGAACTTTTGGAGGGTCCTGACTCAATAGCTTCTGCAGGGCTTAGAAGAATTATAGAATCAGTGGGATGTTATGTTCCTGCGCTTTATTTATTTATGGTTTTTTGTTGAATTATACATATATTTATAGAATGTTGCTATGACCCATGTAGGATTTTCATCCATAGTATATCTGGCCACATAAATTTTCTAGACAAACTAAACAAAAAGTACTAATAAAGGATGATTTTTGTAGCTCAGGGTTGAAATGAGGGTGCCCTCTGAGCTTGGTAGTTTTCTTGCAAATGTTTCATTACCCTTACTAGGTAACATCATCAGTGTTAGTCACTGCTAGAATTGATGATGTTACCTAGTTTGGGAAATGACATGCTGACAAGAGAACAACCAAGGTCAGAGAGCACCAAGGACCCCTTACTGTAATGTATTTATTTCTATGCATGCAATAAAATGAAATTAATTTATATGGGTGCTGTTTTTAGTAGTTTGTAGAATGTTTTAGTAATGAAAAATGGATTGGGAGAAACTGATAAGTTACTATTTTGTTTCATTTATGGTTCCCACATCATACATCCTAGATCATACATTTTCCTCCATACTATTTCCAGTTCAGCACTCCAGTCTCCAACCACAAGTAACGTACAGTATCTTGCTTTCATGTTCTGTCCATCTCACACTTAACTTGACCACAACACCTGTTGAAATCTTTCCTCTTCTGCCTCTATCATTGGAGCATAAGTTTGGATAACCATGTGAAAATCCACAAACTCTGATATTATTCAGCATTGTCTGCTTCGTACTCATTTCCTTCCTGTCTGTGAAAACAAATATATTTATTCTTTCTTTTTCAATAGCCGAGTAATAAACAGTACAATCTTCTAACTGAAAGTGCCTATTCCATTCCACTTCAATTTGTTGATTTCTAAGAAGTTAGTTGCAAAAGTTATGGAAGCTACTGGGAACAGAGTTTTTTAAAAATGTTACAAACTGCAATAAAGCTGAAAATTTACATCAAGCTAATACACTAATGTTTTCTTCCTTACAGGTTAATATTTACCCAGAAAGAAAATTTATTGATCCAAAACAGCAAAACTAAAACAGCAATGAACACCATGGACCTAGCAAATAACAAGACAGATGGAAACTAAGAAAACTTAAGGAAGTTATTAAATTAATTAATTAATTAAGATCAGAATATCCTTAATCTAGCAAGAATTATATTGCCATATTTGCAGATTGCTCTGGCTACAGGTATAGTATATGCATAGTAAAACTACATGAGATTACTATACATATTATTTCTTAGGCAGAAGTATATATGAATTTTGCCTGATATGAAGGGCTTTAGCAAACAAGAAGATCCAAAGGGACCAGGCAACAACTAGAATTATCTAGACCTTTTAATTGGTTCTTCACTTTGATAGTGCTTCAGACAAACATCCCTCTGAAGCTGTGTTGAAGAGCCATACAGGGTCTACTTCTAAAGAATGAAACCAAGTTCTTGTATTATTTTGTTTAATATCACAACCCATGAACTGGATATGTTGAAGGAGGACACCTCAGAAGTGATCTGGAGCAGAAATCAGCTCAGTGAGTGCAACAACAGCAGACTGTTTATACAGTTTATACAAAGATGTTTAAAACATCTTTGCTATTAGCAATTAATATTCACAATGTACTTGCAAGATCTGAATTACATAGAATTATTTCTTTTGCTAAAATATTATAAAAAAGAAAATCTTTACCTCAAAGCCTCCAATTTGATTCTCACTTCTGGCCTAGTGGCCCCAATCCTAGATCCTGGTAACCAGATCACCACCATCACCACCACCACCACCACCACCATCCTCATCTTCCTAGTATTTTTTTCTGCAGAAGCAGGGTTCACTTTTTGGATTGATGAACACCATCTTGCATGATCAAATGTAGCATTTAGATCATGTCTGCATTTTGACAGAGAAGGTTGTAGATCCATAGGTTGTGACAAAAAAAAGATGACCAGCTGAAGTACACCTTGATTTACTGATGAGTTCCAGGAGATGAATCATCAGAAATGATATTTCTACTGGTGTAGAAGGACCAAGAATGAACCTAATAAAATATGATCTTACATTCAAGGAAATATAATAATAATAATGGAGCTGAAGCAACATTACTTGCCCATTATTGTGTTGCTGACTAGTTACCTTGCTTATTGTAGTGAGCTCCATCTTAGGGAGGGATATCCCTGAAGATCATGTCTTTGGCTTCTGTGATTGTTTTTTACAGCTTTTTGGTGTTTTACTGAGGTCTTGATTATTCCCAGGCAGAATATATTGCAGTGACTGGGACATCATCCAGGACTCTTTTTGGCTTGGGGACATAGAGCAGTCTCTGGCACAACCCTGGCCACTTATGGGTTTGATTTGTGGCACTTTTGGAACCTACATGAAGCTGGGGAGATATGACAAGTGAAATATTTTGAGCACATAATGTTAAGTCAAAGTCATTGGAATAATCAAAGGCAGAAGATTTAAGAGGCTAGATCCACTCACTGATAATAGAAGCAGAAGATTGTAAGACCTCAAAGGAGCAATTACAGACATATAAGCCTGGCAAAATAATATCCACTAGATCATATAGAATTGGAAGCAACTAATATTATAAGACTACTTATGGCAGTGTTTCTCAACCTTGATGACTTTAAAGTGTATGGACTTCAACTCCCAGAATTCCTCAGCCAGCCATTTCTTAAAATTGATATATGTTACTGCTTTAATAGATTGTTATTTTTAGCAAACAGTTTTTGCCCAACTCAGAAAAGAAATTACCCCTCTACCTGATCTAATATTTTGCTATCTTCTGTGTTATAAGAAAAAAATCAACTTTCCTGAACAAAAGAACTGACTTTTGGCATTGCTTACTGGAAGAAGTTGCCCTTTCTATATGGCATGACAAACAAAATTAATTTAAAAGAGTGACTGAAAAAGCAATCTCCTAATTTCATAACACACTAATGCTTCCTTATGGTGAGTAGGGATATTACGGATACTGCTAAAACTCCATATAAAGTGGGTGGCATTTCTGTACTATGGGTATTTTAACCCACTCAGAATGTTTAGTGAGTAGCCAGAAGTACCTGTGAATGTTGATTGATTTAGTCACTGTTTTAAGTATGTTGTGAAACTCATACCATTAAAAAGCTTCTACATTTTATTTTTAGCTCAGTAATGGCACAAGCTCTATTCCAGCAACAATAGTACAGTATTTGATGAACATGTTGTCAGAATTCCACCAGTTTTGGTTGACTCTGATAACTAAGTCTTGGCCTCTTCTTTTTTGGCTGATCTTCAAGAGAAAGCCAGAAAGTGACCCTATTTATAATCTGTGTTGAAAGCTCAATAGAAAAATAGTGTTTTATTCAAACATCAAACTACATCACAGTGTAGCTGATTGAGTTTGGCTTAAGGGTTTATGTAAACTCAGTCACTGTGGTTTGTATGCCAGGGTGTGTTATGAAACGAGTACATAATCCTTCCTTCATATTTGTATGCAGCCTCATCTAGCAATTCTAAATGAAAATTGTCAAATGGGCCATGATTTATATAAGAACTAGGTCAGAATGTGATTTTACACAAAATTGTTAACTATGCAGAATATTACATTTCAGTTATAATGATTTTCAAAGCGAGGAATAACAAACTCAGAAAATTAAAATCATATACTGCCTAAGCACAGCATGAAATCAGAAACAAAAATGTTAAGGGAGATGGAGGGAGAGGTAGTTGCCAGAGCAACAGTCACAGTCAAATTTTCATATTGCCTAATATGTTTTGTAAAGTGTACCTATCTTTCATTCGGTGCTTATATCAAAGTTACTGTAGCCATAGCCAGACTGCCAAAATCTGGATGACCAGCAAGGAGTTGGGAATTTACTACCTGGTTGTCTTTAATACCTGACTGCTGTCAGTAAGATATGTGCTAACTGTTGAAAGAGAGAACATGAATATTAAATAGGAACGAAAAGTGTTAGTATATTAGTAGTATGGGAATCAGTTTGATTTGCTGCCATGCATGGCACTGTGGCCTTCTTCCTTCCTCATTTTACAGAGGTCAAACAGATGTCATTAATATTCCCACTATTACCATATGTAAGAATTGATTTACTGATTTTGTTCAATTTTAGAATAACTATGTAAGTGTTTTCATGTTTAAAAACAGTTTAGTTCAGTCTGAAGAAATTTTATATAGTCAAGATGGTAGGTTATTAAATTCTTTTTTAAAAACATTAAGCATTGACAGTAGAATTGAGAAGGTGGGAATTAAATCAGTTCTGTTGGGCATTTTAACTATGTGAATTTTTCCTTATCCTGATGCTCTTAACTTTGTATTGTCCTATGGGAAAATTATACAGATGGTTACATATGCACATAATAGCCTCTTTCACAAAATTTGTTTTGAATTTATATCTAGGGTCCCCCTATAGTTCAGCATCCTGTCTCATTCTTCTTACTGCATACCTCTCAGAAGAGTACACAGTTGTTGCAAATCTATGCCAAATGGTTTCAAGAACGTTTATGCATGAGCAAATATTCGTATCCTAGTCCTTTTTTGTAGATTGAGAAAAATGTAGATATATTGGCAACAGCAATGACATTTGGGATAAGGCTATGAACATAATTACACTTCCTATTTTTTTGTAAATATATTCTCTGCTTAAATAAGTTCTGAAAAGAGCTGTTGTCAGCTCTGATTTGATTTTCAGTAATTGGTATGGTAACACTTTAACCTAGTGATAATAATAAAAGAACCTATGGTAATTTACATGGGCATTATATTCTGTCAGTATAATAATGTCTTTCTCACTTTGAAAGCTATTTTCTATGAAAATTCTATTTTTCTTTCCAATTGCCTTTAAAACAGGCCTTTTGGACATTTGTGGCTTTTTCGCAGTCAAATATAGTAGGTTTCAAAGTTACCGTGCCATCTGTTTTACTTGCAGGATGGTAAAAGAAAGTTCTCATTACTAATAGAAATATAATTGGAAGAGGGCTATTGAGACATAATTAGATTGACTAGATTGAAGCTCTGATGAAATCAGATTGTGAAATTGACTAAAGAAGGGACAAAATGTTAACAGGACTAGAGGAGAGATTGGCAACTTTAGGTCCTGCTTAACACCAAGAAAATGGGAAGCATGAAACTGCTGAATTAATGTTATTACTTTGTTAAATGCCAGGAGCAATTATTTCAACCTATGCATCTTTGCAGACATCAAATTGGCCCGAAACAAACAAACATAGCTGCAATCAGATCCTGAAGTTGCAATGCTATTGATTGCCAAAAATATGCTATGTTTCTAGTGCTTTCTGTTACTCTGAACAGTTTGAAGTGTCTCATGTTTACATTCTGCATGTACTGGATATTGTCTGTTATATACTTCAGAAGGACCATTTGCATTTTGGAAAATTTGTCACTGTGGCATCTCATATCTTCAAGTGACTCCAGGGAAGACCCTGTCATAGCAAACTCATTGCTAAAGTATAACTTGAAGTAGGAAAGTCCCAATTTGCATTTCAAACTGAAAATCACTATGCAATAGTAGCTCTGAAAAAGTTAAAATGCAGCACCCAAAGCACACACTACACACACACACACATACATACAGTATATACATATACATATATACACACACACACACATATATATATATATATATATATATATATATATATATATATATACACAAATATGAGTATACACACACACACACACACACACACACATACATATATGGAACAACAGAATGGAAGAATATCCTGTATCCTGCAAGCAATTGTGAGGTGCTAGTGCCTTCTGCTAAATGAAGGTAAGTATATAGTTATTCAAGCAAGCTAATTAAATGCAAAAAGTAAAAGTAGCACACACTCTGAAATGTGCCACTTGTTCCCATGCCTTTTTTCCTGCATGCCTCACTCAAACAGATGCAGGAAATTACCATTACTAAAACAGTGTAAGAATAAATGAATATTTTAACATTGATTGCTCACTGGTAATTTACCAGACAAAGCCTTTAGGGCAGAGCACATACATTCACAGCTATTTTTTACATTATTATGGAATGGAAATTGTTTTAGAGTATTCATATTGTTTCTTTGTAAAAATGTAGACAATCCTTTTCCAGTTTTATCTGTCAGAGTTCAAGATATTTTAAAGATGTGTCTTATTTATAAAATAAGGATTTCATCCAGGAAAATGTATTATTAGATTGTCCCTAAAAAGACTATAATGCATTTTATTTATTTTATTTTTTCTTTATTTTTCTTTCTTTTCTTTTCTTTTCTTTTCTTTTCTTTTCTTTTCTTTTCTTTTCTTTTCTTTTCTTTTCCTTTTTTCTCTTTCCCCCACCCTCCCCTCTCTCTCTTGGCTGAAATCTGTTTACAGTTAGTTTCAATCAAGGAGGATATAAGACCAATTCTGTCCAAAACACTTCAAAAAGGCAACAGCCATATGTCAGCTACCTTGTAACTTATGAATATGGGGCCTAGTTAATGATCTGACTAACAACAGCCAGATCACAATGCATTGAATACTCAGCAGGGTGTGGAGCCTAGCCGACCTTGGCTTGGCTTGGAAGCTAAATAGGGTCGTGTTTGAATAGTATTTGGATAAGAGTCCTTCAGAAATATATCAGGGCTATAGACAAATCAATCCTTCTTGGAAAGATTGTCAAAGGTGGCAGTGGAAACTACTATTACCAAATAAAATACATGCATATATTCATGAAGCCACCAGAAGCTGAGCTAAACTTGAAGGACACATTCACATTTACTATACTTCATAAAATGACTCGGTTATAAGTGCTATATGTAAACTAAATATTCAAAAGACAAATCCCATTGTCCTTTTTAAGCCTCAGTCCTAGGCACAGTTTCTAGGCATGTGCTTCACTGACTTCAGTAGATCCTTCATCTAAGTGAACAAATAAAAGAGAAGCCTTTTGAAGTGATCAAGAGATAAATAATGGGAAATCCAATCAACTTCACAGTGAAAGGGGAAGTGATATTTTTTTTCTTGGGAGAAATGCAAAAAAAAGCTTTCAGAAAACAGTAAATGGTAATAAATATGTAGAGGTAACAAAGGATCTTCAGCTGAGTCTATTGATGGCCTCTGTAGTTTTGGAACTTCACAGCTCCCATTTGGGAGCTTATTGCTCTCTATAAGACCACTTCAGGAAAACTATCAAACCTTGTTTGCACAAAATGATGCCTTTTATCTTTGTTCAAAGAACAATACTCAGTATGAATATTATTCTTCAGAATACAAAATACATTCTTATTCAAAATATATGTGTACTGCCTTACTTCTGTAGCCCACAGATTTCAAAGACTATGCAGTCCAACCAAGACATTTTGAATATATGCAGTTACTGGAAGTGCATCAATAAATATAAATATTTTCTAAAAATAAAGCCAACAGGGCTGACAGGTCAGATCTCAGCCAAAGTGATATCTATCCATGGTCTAAAAGTTCAGCAGACCACAATGGCCTTTGCAGTAAAAATATATATCTCTTCAGAGAAAACAATGACTTAAAATCACTTCAGTGATCTCCTATAAAGATTTATCAGTTAAAAATTAAACCAGAACCCCAATATCATAGTAGACTAGAAAGAAAAGCAGAAAAAAAATCATTAGGCTTGCTAGTCCATAAATTTGAAATAGTAAATAAAAACCACCACCCTGTGGACAATTCAAGCAAACCAGGGAGGAACAATAAATTATAAGGCACGCAAGCCCTTTCGATCAGCCAGCCGATGTATTATGCAAAATGTCATTCTATGCCCAGTGTGTGCAACTGAAATAGGACAAAAATTAATTACTTTTTCCCAGGTAATTACCATATGTATAAGTTTGCCCACTGTTCCGTGCTCCCTAAGAACACCAATGTCAAGGATTAGAATGTGGCACAGTGAGCAGCTAGCTCCCTACCCAACTTATTTAGTAAATCAGCAGGTTACCAACTTTAGTTAATATTTCAAAAGAGGGTTTTCTGCCATTGGGTTTTTTCCTCAGCCATTAATGGCTTGTTCAAAACTTTAGCAAAACAAAACATTTCTGCAGAAATACCTAGTTCTATCCATGGGGTCAACATGAACATAATACAAATCAACTGAATGCAGTAAGACTCAGAACAAGGTGGTACAATAGGCATTTCTTCTTATCATGTTTCTAAGGCTCCTAAAAATTGTGCTTTATGAGTTCTGGGTTACTTGACTGAATGTTCATCATAATAATCCTGGCCTACCTAATTATTTTTTGAAATACCTGTCAGATTTCCAAAAATAATCTTGTAGGCCTCAAATGGTAGCTTATTCTCACCAGATCAAGGCTGAAGCTTAGTACAATATGAAAGAATGTAGAACTAACCTTGAGAATAAGAAAAGTATGAGTGAGCTATTAAGAAGGGACTCTGTAAAATGAATCTCATTGTCAGTCCTGAGAAAGTGGAGCGCCTCAGAAAGAAAATCAAACTAACCACACTTTGATTTTGCTTATTAGGATATAAGGTGGAACATAAAGGAACTTTGAAAAGCTTTCAGGTTTCTTTCATTCTATCATACTGCAATAAAAAGCATTCTTGAATTTCTACCATGTTTCTTGGGCTTGCCTAACTTGTAGGGCTGGTACTGGTGGATTTCCCGACCTGGCTAAACTGCAGGTCTCAGTATTGATCAGCATAAACTGCTTCTTAGTTTACAGGTAGTTGTAGCCTAATTACATATGGAGGGCTGCAATTTCCCATGCATGATTTAAAATTTCGTATTATTTAGGTCAGTTTAAATTCTAACAAGACTTGGCTCACCATTATTCTATGAAGTGATCAGGGAGGAAGATCACAATAATTAATTAAGAAACAGCATAGTGTATAAATAAGATGGGTAGCAGGAATCAATTGTGGTCTTTCTTTCTGTCATCACTATGGTTACCACTATGTGACAGAGATAGTAGATCATTCTTTCTCTAAATGATAGAATAAATGTTAATAAGAAGAATCAGAATCTGATCAGCTTTCACCAGAATAGCAATCTAGCAAGGAGCTATAAAAACTGACGAAGAAAGAATCGGTGAGCTTTTTCTAGATCATTTTTGTTATATCCTATAAAAAGAGTCTTCAAAATGAAGCTTCTTCACGATAGTGATTATTGAACAAATATTTTAGTGTTTCAGCAGTATGGTTTCCATATTTATACATGCATGGTGAGTGTTTGTTCTCTTCTTATGTATGCTGGAGTAAATTTAAGACTAAGTATTACTGTTTCAATTTATCACTCCTAATAAAAAGGTACAACTGTATCAATTTACCACTTCTATTGTATAGAATATGAAAACTGTTAAATACTGGGATTGGTGAGGCATTGAAGAAATGAGAGTGAAAGTAACCGTTCGTTTATTCAGACAACACAGAAGCGGCTCTAACAGCCGCTTCACATCTATTTATACGGACTGCCGCTAGGCAGCAACCAATGAGTTTAAAGTGAACATTCTCGCCTAAAACACAAGCTTGCAAAGTCATAGACAGACAGTTAAGGATTTGAACTAGAACAACAGTTAACCATTTATAACTGCCCTTATGAATTTACATTAATACACAACAAAAACCTTTCTACTTAATATCTAAGCTCTTAAAGATGGAGACATAGGCTAGATTCATATATTGTACTAAGTCATAATGTGATTGATTTGGGGAGCTTCATATGATTTGTGATATCCTTAATGCTATGTGCAAACTACAGTATGATTTTAAAACTAGTGTAGTTTTAGGCTTAGTTTAAAACAATAGAACTTAAATAATGATAACAGATTTATTTATGATACAACTAAAATGGGAAGAAGACATGAGTACAAATAAAAACTCTACTTAATATTCCCCATGCTTTATATTTCTTTGGAAAATTTTAAAGTAGATTGTACATGGTTAGCTGAATAAAATATAGTATAAATTGTCCACAAGCGATCTCCATGTGGAAACAATGAAGGTGATTTTTGTTACCACATGTGGGCTGCAAAAATCCAAATGACAGCTAAATGGTAACAAAGAGTTTTCAGAACTTCTGTGCTGTCATTTAGTCCTTGTTCAAAGTTTTGCAGTCCAGATGTTGCAGTTCTGAGGATGAAGCTTTTGCTATCCTTTTCCAGAAACTTACTATATAAATGTGTCAAAACCCACAAAAAATAAGAAAATGTTACCCCACCTTTATAGTGATTAAGCATCTATAAATGCCCAGGCTCTGTAGGTGATGGGAAATTTGTGTGGTCAGCTTATTGATAGAAAGTTTGTATTTGCTTATATTACTTATATTGGGTGGGGTCAAAATATAACAATGGTTATGGGTCTTCTTATTTCTTTTATTTTAGTGACAGGTCTTGTCACTAAAGGATTGTGTCTGAACTTCTTTTTGTTTTATTGTTGTATTTGTTGGTGTTATAGGGGGAAAAAAGTTTGCAAAGTAGTGAGGTAGTTATTTCTTGCAGTGTATGGTCACTTCTCTGGGGAGAAATTAAGTCAATTAAGGTAGTATAATCTTCATTCATTCTAATAATATGATATTATGAATGAGAATAATTTGGGGCTATTTTCATTTTTTAAGTAAGAAAACAGTATATTTTCAATATTTGTCTAAGTACAAAATCCAGGCAGAAGTTTAGAAGTTTTTAGTAACTTTGTGACTAAAAGTTTCTTTCCAATTTACAGTTATGATTAATTTCTATATTTTAAGCCTACATAGTACTTTATTTTCAGTATTTTCTAGTCCACTTGAAAAAAAAGTTTGAAGACGATAACAAGATGAATTATAGATTAACACTTAGGTAGTCAGATGTGGGACAAAAATAAAGTTGCTATGATAGGTAGTTTTGAGTTATAGATTTTAAATCAAAAATACAATGCAGAAGAATAGAAATATGTTGTTTCATTAAAAAGTTTTAACTACTAATAATATGAGTAAATCATAGGTGTGCTTGAGACTATATTCTGATATTTATAATTGGATTATTGAAAAGAACCTGGTTTCCAACATGTCATAAGGATTGTTTTCTCAAAACCACAAGCATCTTTTACAGAACAATGTCTTAGCTTGTTTGAGGAATAAATATGCAGCAATTTATCATATTCCGGGCACTTAGCAAAAAATCTAAGAGTGGAATTAACTTATTTTGTAGCTTTCATTCTTTCTCAACAAAACTCATGCCCAAAGTCTGATTCAATGTTTTTTTTCTCCAAGTTCTTCTCTATCTGTGCTGGAGGGATGTATTTTTCATTAGCCCAATATAGGAAATGCCATGAAGAATGCTGAGAATAAAGGCAGCCACTGAGTGAAATGGATTGTTGAACTATGAAAAAAGGCCAAATTTTTGATATCCAGCAGGTGCAGTATCTGACCTTTACATGAGAAAACATGGCTTGAATCTAAATGGCTGCTTAAAATAGGTGTGAGTTATATATAATACTTACTACTTTATATTCTTTTGTCAGAAGGAAGGAAGGAAGGAAGGAAGGAAGGAAGGAAGGAAGGAAGGAAGGAAGGAAGGAAGGAAGGAAGGAAGGAAGGAAGATGTTAAAGATTTTCATCTTTTAAAAAGTTACACCCATTAAATCTTGTGATAATGGACATTTGCTAAGTAACAACAAGATTTGCATATCTATATTTTAAGTACTTGAGTTTTTGAGATGGCATTTTAGTTAGATGGCAATGGCTATCAAGGTGAAATGGCAAGATTTCATCTTTTATTTAACCATTGCCTATTTATGATCTCAGTATACATGCATGATCTTCATGTTTGTTGTGCTCATTAGTGCAGTTGAATTCAATCTTCACTACTGTAATAACTATCTTATGATATTTTATAGCTAAAGGCTACGTGGTGGCAACTAAAGCCAAATAATATAGGATTTTTTTCTTCCAGAAAGAGCCACGTATAGTTTCTAAGCCAGTGGGAGAGGGAAGTATATAATAAACCACTTTCACCTGGATTGCAGCCAACTTTGCACTACCACCATAAATTGCCCCCATCACATCTAGTTCTGATGCCTCTGAATATATTTGAGTACAGTACTGCCCATGTTGAGCAAACATGGCTGAATTGAGCTGGGGTTGTTACTACTGCAGTTGCTACCTTATCAACTATCACAGTTTCCCATTAAACACCCCGAATGAACTAAAGAAACAGCCAGATCATGAGTACTGTAGATTGAACATATGTCAGACAGTCTCCCTATTTTCTCAAATAATGGGTTGTGTATTTAATAGGCATGTCTTATCATTTATATCTTAATTAATAATGGGCAAATTAGATATTGGCTCATACTGACACTGTGCTGCCTCTACTCCTAAGAGATTAGATTGTTCCATTATAGACATCTCCTGCCAATTATGTCTACATCATGGAGGTAGCAAGACAGATGGTTGCACAAATAATAATGGTATCCATCCACTCAATTCAATTCATACCAATTAATCTTTTTATCAGGAACATTTTTCAACATTCTCCTGCCACTCAGTTTTTTAACCAAGTAATTCAATGTGTTCCCATAGAAACCAATTACATATTACTTTAGTGTCGTGGCATTTATCTGAGGAAAGGTGATTATCAACTCTTCTTTTTCCTAGATCTACAAGAAGGTTTAATAATCTTTCTAAATCTTTACATTTGGTTAAATGCTCAAAATGTTTCTAAGAGCAAATATGTCATTTTTTAAAATATATTTATTTCATTCTGTAAAGAATTTAAGTTTTGAAAAGAAATTGACTTATTGCATGTGTGATAATATTGATAATATTGATAATCTTTCAAATGAATAATCTCTTCAAAGATCTATTTGTTTGTAAATAAGGATTCAAGCATTGAATATTTGGGCCTTTCAGACAAGCCCATAAGTTACAAGTTCACTGTAATCCTCCAGTTGTATGTTTTTTTCACCATTGGCCACACAGCTAAACTGCTGGGACCTGTAGTTCAACAATATCTGGAGAGCCGCAGACTTCCCATAACTTATTTACAGTATGTGAATAGATCCATCTACAGTACTGCAAAATGTGGAAAAGCTCTCAAGAACAGGACAATTCTGGAGAACTCCTGCATCTGTGAGAATTTCTTGGATCTGGACTAGACTTCATAACATAACCTGAACTGTTGTGACTGAATAATAATGCAAATCCAGGTAGAATATAAAACCAGGTAATGATAATAATAAATAATAATAAACCTTTATTGTCAAAGTACAACCATGTATACATTGAGATTAGCTGAGCCTCTCCCCGTGCTCCCTCCCCCCAACACACAGTGACAACAAACCCTCCATCCTACCACACCATGTGAACCAACTACGCCACACACTGGCCTCCCAAGTCAATTCTGCATAAGATTATGTCCCATTTAAAAGCCTAACAGCCCACGTATAAAAGCTATTTTTCAGCCTGTTGGTACGGCTGGCTATATTCCTATATCTCCTACCAGATGGTAGGAGAGTAAAGAGATATTGTCCAGGGTGTGAGTCATCCCTGAGAATCTTCCTCACTCTTCCAAGGCAACGAGCCCTGGGGATGTCATCCAGTGGTGTCAGGGGACAGCCCACAATGTTTTGTGCTGTGCTCATCACCCTCTGTAATACTTTCCTGTAACTTTCTTATTTAAACTATATATTAATTCCACATTTGTAAAGGGTTTTTTTAAGGGCCTCTTATACTTATTGGCAGAACTTATTGGCCAAATATTAAGAAATGAGAGTAAACTTACTCTGCAGGAACAACTGAGCAGAATATAGCCTCTATATAAAAGGACCAATATACCTGAGCAAACCCCAGCAAAACCTAAAACAGTTAAATTCTGAACAACCCATCAGGACAGAAAGCTTTGGTTGGGTTTTTTTTAAAAGGAGAGCTGACCGCAATTTGCCTTTGTTCCTTTGTACTCCATTAATAGGAAAATATATTTTTTTTCCAGACTGCCTCCCTCATGGACCCAGCTGTTTTAAACAACTTTCGACCAGTCTCCAACCTTCGCTTTCTTGCGAAGGTTGTTGAGAGTGTGGTGGCGCAGCAGCTCCCTCTGTTCCTGGAGGAAACTGATTATCTAGACCCGTACCAATCGGGCTTCAGGCCTGGGTACAGCACGGAGACGGCATTGGTCGCACTGGTGAATGATCTCTGGTGGGCTCGGGACAGGGGTTGCTCCTCTGTCCTAGTCCTATTAGACCTCTCAGCGGCTTTTGATACCATCGACCATGGTATCTTACTGTGGCGTCTTCGGGGGTTGGGAGTGGGAGGCACCGTTTTACGGTGGTTCTCCTCCTACCTCCTGGGACGTTCGCAGTTGGTGTTGGCAGGAGGGCAGAGGTCGGCCTCGAGGCCTCTTGTTTGTGGAGTGCCTCAGGGGTCGGTCCTCTCGCCTCTCCTGTTCAACATCTATATGAAGCCGCTGGGTGAGATCATTCATGGTTTGGGGGTTGGGTATCATCAATATGCTGATGATACCCAGCTTTTTATCTCCACCCCAAACCACCCCAGTGATCCCCTCTCCATGATGTCCCATTGCCTGGAGGCGGTCTGGGTCTGGATGGGGAGGAACAGGCTTCGGCTCAACCCTGACAAGACTGAGTGGCTGTGTGTGCCGGCGTCTCGGGAAATTCAGAATATTCCACCATTAATTATGGGGGGTGAGATATTGCCCCCCATAGATAGGGCTCGTAACTTGGGTGTCCTCCTAGATTCACAGCTTTCCTTGGATGATCATATAGGAGCTGTGACTAGGGGGGCCTTCGCTCAGGTTCGCCTGGTGCGTCAGTTGCGGCCCTATCTAGACCGGGATGCCTTGCGCACAGTCACTCATGCACTCGTGACCTCCCGTTTGGACTACTGCAATGCTCTCTACATGGGGCTGCCCTTGAGGACTACTCGGAGGCTCCAGCTGGTGCAGAATGCAGCCGCGTGAGTGGTGGTGGGAGTTTCCCAATACTCCCATGTAACACCTCTACTCCGTGAGCTGCATTGGCTTCCAGTTGTCCTCCAGGTAAGATTCAAGGTGCTGGTTATGACCTATAAAGCCCTAAATGGCATGGGTCCGGGTTACTTACGGGAACATCTGCTGCCGGCATCAACTTACCTTCATCCAGTGCGCTCCCACAGAGAGGGCCTCCTTAGGGTGCCGTCGGTGAAAGAGTGTCGACTGGCGGCCCCCAGGGGGAGGGCATTCTCTGTGGGCGTGCCAGACCTGTGGAACCGTTTACCGGTGGAGCTCCGGATGGCTCCCGACCTTCGCTCCTTCCGACGTGACCTAAAAACATATTTATTTGAACAAGCCGGCCTGGTCTGATGGGTTTAGGGGTATTTTAACATTTTGTAATTTATTAAAATGGGCTATTGTATTTAATTTTCTTTTTAATTTTTATATATTGTATTTTATTGTATTGCCCTGTACACCGCCCTGAGTCCTTCGGGAGAAGGGTGGTATAAAAATTAAATTAAATAAATAAAATTAAATAAATAAATTTAGAAAAACACTCCAAGCCAAAGGAGGTTTGAAGAAACTAGCCATACAGGGAAATTTAGCCCTGTGAGATAATCCAGGCAAGAGCACAACTAGGAGTGCTAGTCTTATCTTCATTGTTAAGTTACATTGATAGAATCAAGCATTTCTCCCATCTCTTCTTTTTACTCACCAGAAAAATAAGGTCCTTTCCAAAATGTTTTCCATGTGCTCCTTCTTTCTGTGGATTGAGATATTTTTTATCCACCAGATGTTCAGTCCATGGCTGTCCCAAGGTCATTTGCAGATGCCATTGTGGAACTAGTTGTGGACTAAAAGCTTTTTCTTTGATTTATATTATGGGTTTATCTGACCTTCCTTCCTTCCTTCCTTCCTTCCTTCCTTCCTTCCTTCCTTCCTTCCTTCCTTCCTTCCTTCCTTCCTTCCTTTTTTAACTTCAGTCCAATTTTGTTCTACCTGCATTGTAGGCCATTTTCCTGTCTGAATTAAAGTCTGCAGGGTTCATAGTATTAGCCCTGGTGTCCAGTTCTTAATCACCTGCTTAATCTAACCTTAATCTTAAACATAATAAACAACTGGTATTTTCCAGGATGTCAGCAGATTCATTCAAACAGGAATTTTGCTTTCCACATATTACATGCATACCACATGTACAGCTATCTGCTCCACTAGTTACAGAAAGGGCAAGGAGACCAAAATGTGAGAATTTTCCAGACCATTGCTCCTGATTTATTGTTTAGAGTGGAGGTTTCTCAGTAAAATAATAGTTGTTGGTAAGAAATAAACCTGCTATCTTCAGGAATGGGTAGTGTGGATGTGGATATCTGCAAAAGTCCCTGCTAGTAGATGGGATCCCTATTTGAAGGAACCAGTGAATCCAAACTTACCACATCTGTACGCATATATGTACAAGATCCCATTCCAATATACCTGCCTAAGAGTGCATTTCAATTGAGTCTCCCAGGTCTTAGTCCAATATTTTGAACATTACACCACAATGCTTTAAGGCTTTATAAAATAATAGAATTATCAATATACCTGACCCATGTTGTACCACCCAAGTATTTCAGAGTAAAGCAGCTTCATTTTTTTATTCATTTTCACATCCTGCTCTGTAGCCAGGCCTTAGGTAGGCTAAAATATATATTCAGGTTTTTCCCCAAAACAATTTAAAAATAGTATAGTTTACATTATAAACTTTCTCTATATATTTAGTAAACAACAACTATCACAAGGAAACATGGTTAGCGTAACTGGGTAATAACATTTCCTGCAAAGACTAATAAGAGTAATAATAAAAATGAGCGTTAATGACTCAAGTAAAAAGGACGCATAACCAAAAGTTTCATAAGTTACTGTATCTTAGACAACTACTTAAAATAATAAATGCTTTGACTATGACTGATTATTAGGATGAGTAAAACAAAAGCCAAGCATTAATGGAAAAAACTATGCAATCATTTAATAGGACAATCTCAGACTTGTAAAAAAAAAGACAAAATCTTTCATACAATAATAGCTATTAGTTTTAGACTCAGAAAATATAAAGTGACATAATTATTAGATTAAAGGTATTGACACAGTTTGCTTTGCCTAGCCCAAGACTAAAACTGGTATTGCTTTGTTAATTTCTTCCAAGGGCGTAATGTATGCAGAGAGTATTTTCATTTTTAAAAGCACAACAGTTATCACACTAATTGAATCAGGATGTTTCCTTTCAGGCAAAATGTTCAGCGGATAACATTAATTCTGCGATCTTCTTCTCCACGGGGAAGAAAGTGATAGAAGAAAGAAAAGCTCAGTGCTGATTCTGATGAAAAATCTGAGACTGTTTTGCCTTGAGTTGTGTTTCTCCATCAAATGCTCTGCATGTAAATATTTACTGGCAACTATTCCCAGTCTATTAGCAACACAGCTTTATACTGCTTGTGTTACTAGAGGAACTACTTCAAAAATTTCCTTGATGTATGCAAACTCTCTTCAATGTATTCATTGAATTTGTATATATTCAACTTTTACTGCCTCACATTTGGCTTTTGCATGCATTCCTGCCTGATTAGTTTTTACATTTCCATATGTAATTTATGACAAATCGATTGATACCATGGAAACATTTAAAGGATTACCTACATATGCTCCCTTGCACATTTTATGTTTTTTATGTGCAGAAAATGAAGTGTAGGTCCTAAGTGCACAACACCATATTTAGAAAAAAAGATCTATTTAAGGCAATATGCTGCGATCTGCTTTCTGTCTACAATGTCATGGCAAACTCATGAATTTGGTTGAGGAGCACTAGGAAAGAGAGTTACAAACCAGTCTTTCAGCCTCCCAGCTGGCTTCTCAAATAATACCATCCTCAAAAATGTTTGTTCTATGTTAGATGAGGAGGCAGCTGGAAAAATAAAATATATATTTCATTACATCAAGGATATTAAAAATGAGGAGGATTTTGACAAACTTGGGGGACACTGAAACTCTCTATAATGAGATTTTATTAGTTTTGGTCATTGTTTATTAATTATTTAACAGTGCTTTGCCAAAATGATTATCCTCATCTATATAAGTGACAT